>NW_022995068.1:127312-131525 GCF_008704595.1 Diutina rugosa
CACCAGGCGCGGGGCGGCGCCGTAGCACGACAATTCGGACACCGGCACTGAGGGAGGGACCACCATGGGGGCCAACGGCGACAATAACGGCGGCGTAATTGGCGCTGGGGCAACCGCGACTGGCGGCGCTGGTTCCAGCACCACCAACCCTCTCAATTTCGCTACCACTTGAGGCGCCGCGGTAGCATAGCACGCGTGCCAGAAGTCGTAGTCGTGGGGCATTTTGTGGAACCCCAAGTCGTAGTCGAGCGCCGAGAGCACATGGTGTTCGATGGCATTCAAAAGGTCAAGGTCAAGCACCACCGGGGCGGTGTGGCAGTTGTTGACGATGTTGTGCCACGTCTTGAGCGTGTAGCACTGGTCGTCGTACACTTTGTTCAGCAAGATCAACGACACCACCACAAGATAGGCGTGGGTCAGCGGGTCGTGGTCAACCTTGGCGCCGCCCAACTTGTACAAGTAGTATAACGAGATGACCAAGTTGACCGCCAGCAATTGCGAGTGGTGGACGAGCTGGCGCACGAACACCAGCGCCTCTGGGGTGGTGTGTGGGAGGGGCAGCCGCAACATCAGCCACGCAAGCGGTAGGTAGAGGTCGACGACGTCCATACTGGGTTTGGGCTTTGTGTGCGAGTAGGCTAGTAGGCGACCAACACTTGGTAGAGGCTAGGGACTGACGGAAGGTAGGAGCCTGTAGGGATAGGAGGAGCCTGTAAGGGAAGCCTGTGAGTAAAGCCTTGGATGGAAGAGGTAAACCGGTAGGGATTGGATGGTATCGGTGGTGGCGGGCTGGGTGGTTATATAGGTGGGGTCGCTTCCATCGCTTGCCTCAGCAGGTTGCCTGGCGGTGGCCTCAGGCATAGGGGGCACTGGAGCCGGCGCCCGATGATAAAATATACGACCATGCACGCGGGATTAATCTTAAACGTATCCCGCGAAAAATATTCCCTGCGACCCGACGACAGCGATGCCCACTCCCGGCGCCCACCACCGACCAGCGCCCGTGATCACACCCGATAAACACCATAACAACTAAAACCTAATAAACACTACTTGGTTACATTTAATAACAGCGCTCGGATAATGGTCTCCTTGGTGTTTTCACCCCTGTCTGTCTCTGGTTCCGGGGCGTATGTGGGGCTGGCGCATTCCGATCCATTCCATCTCGTCGCTACCTGCACCGGACAGACGAAGGGCGAGCAGGAGTGCTAGCAGAAGAAGATTACGGTATATAACGTTTTGCCTTTGATTGATGGGTACCCCTTTTTGGTTTGTTTCAGTGAACGTTTCAGAGCTGTTAGTTGTAGAAATTGTAGAATATTGGATGCTGATGTCAATTGTCTGGTCAGTGGGCTAGGCTGTTGGCGCTGCGCTGCGGTGCCGCCCGCAAACGCTGTGGCCTCACAATAAGGTAGGCTGCGGAGCCGGCGGTGGAATTAGGTGACGTATGACGCACCCACCAGTGATCCCCAATCGGGATAAATTGAGAGGCACCAGTGACACTCAGCTCAATGAAATACTAACCAATAATAGTCTAGCAATTGAAACAAACTAGTATCGAATATTAAACAGAGCAATAGAGCAGTCTAGTCCATCAGGTGTGTGGTTACCAGGTTTGGCTACAAGGGTCTCGTAACTGGCGGGTGTGGGTCGCGTGGACAACGGAATGCTGAGGTCATTGTCTCAGCCATAGCCCTCGGGCGAGAAGAGCATTTTTTTTTTTCTGGTTTTTTTCTTTTAGGAGTGTTGGGGGCGGGGGTGGGGGTAGCATAGTCAGTGTGTGCTCCTTCGCCTCGATTGCGGGTGTCGGCGGGCACTCTTTTGGTAGGTGTACTTTTTTTTGAGGCCAAAGTGCGAGATACCGTACGCTACCATGACCAGGGCTGCGTATCAACATCATCATTCTTCAACCCCCCGGTTTGGGTGCGAGATGCACATGTTTAGGCCACCGTACATTGCATGGTTGCACACTGCTGATGGCGACGAACTAAGACGGCATCGCCCATAGGTTCAGGGATAAAAATACCAGCCAAACAATGATGACTACGATAAAGGCTTTAATTAGTTTAAATGGAAGTGTTTGTTTTATTGTATTATTTGTCTCCATTTTATTCCCTTTTCTTCCAATTGTCTTCTGATCAGTACTTCTACGAGGGACATTATTTTCGCCGGTTGGCGTGCTGAGCCGCACCAACGTCTTGCGTGTTTCATGTGTGTGCACAGACGGCCACGCGTGCGCTGCCTGGGGAGGCCGATCCTGGCAACAGAAATATACAAAAAACAAAAAAATAGTGTGACGAAAGGATAATTCCAAGCCTCACACGGAAAACAATACCGGCACGGCGAAAAATGCCGTAGTAACGATCACTGCTATTATTATCACAGTTATCAAAATCTGAAACACGACCTCTAACATGTCAGTGTCTAATTCCTGCCAAAACCTATTTTTGGGGAGTCTATATTTGTCTGCTTCGAGGGGGGGTGTTGTTCGGGTGTGTGCCTCCTATTCATGCGGTTGTGGTACCGGGCGCGGGTGGCGTGTGCACGCCGCTATGTGCGGATAGCGGGTTGTACAGTATTAGTGTCCGCGGGTGGTCGTGTCTGAACCAAAAGTGGGTCGGGAAAAAAAAACAAGACGCTTACCAAAAAAAAAAGCTGGCGGCACCATCGGTAATGGTACAGTAGCAGAAGTAGCAGAGGTAGCAGAAAAGCCTAGGAGCCTCGGAGTCGCTCAGAGCCCGAGAGCATGACCCCCGCGGCGTTTGCCACTGTCGTATCAAGCGAGAGTTGAAACACGCTCGTGACACCAAACACACCCGACGACGCGTGCCACCGGATTGCCTTGCTTTGGCGTCTCTCCCGTTAATTGCTCTCGTGTCAGGTCATCCGTGTGGGGTGCTACATGGTAGACGGTGGCAACCGATAATAGAGCATCGACAAATGTAGCATCAGGCAAGTCGTCTATCGTGGCCGATTCTTTGTTGTCGTGGCCGTCGTGTCGTCATGGCGCTGGTACGTTGTTGCTGTCTACGTGCTTGTTATCAATAAGCTATGTTTGGTTCTAGCACTTAACGCAAAGCGTATGCCCTGTGCCGTGGGCGTTTCTCCTACTGTTGTTCTGGTCTTGGCCCCCGGTGCCGCACCCGCTCGGGGTCCCGGTCTATTTTTACAGTTTTCGATTTCGCGGCGCTGTTTTTTCTCTCAAATGTCGTCTTTGCGGTGTCGCCTCAAGGCAGGCATTCGACGGCATTATGGTGATATCGGGCTAAGCCAAATAGGCTTTAGGAACTCTACTGATTGCCTCTTCTGACTCAACAATCCCACACAGTCTACACAGCCTACACATTCCAGATATTCCAGATAATACCTAACACAGTCTACAGTCTAGACAATACCTAACACGGTCTACAGTCTAGACAATGGTCTCGCTTTAGCGGTATTGCTCTACGAAGACTGGCCACCTCATCCCTTAGACTCATGGCATTGCCGGATGCACGCTTCGCAGCTACGTGGTGTCGTCAACAACAACCGTGTGTTTGGGTCCCCGGGCACACACGGTTGCCGTGTCGCCCTGTGTTTTGTCCCAAAACATAACCATTTCCCCTGGACGCTGGGCAATCGGGTCGGCGCGTTATGTGCCCTTGCACCCTCCCTCCCTCCTCAAAGTCCCCCATCTCCCAAAACAGACCACGCGCATTTGCCTCCCCCCCCCACTCCGACATACTCTCTTATGTGCCGTATCCAATGACTAGGCAATAGCGACAAAGTGCCGTTTTTGTGGACATAAATCTTAAGGCAACTAGCAGTGGTATCCGACGTTAGCGGCGGGGGGCTTGTGCTAGGCTTTGTTGTATATGTGGGGGGGTCTATTGCCGCCAGCAGTGGAAGCAAGCAGCCAGCGGCGAGTCAGCTGACGTCCGTTCCACCACTTCCGAAGCGGGACACAATTCGATACGGCGTTGTTGCTTCGTGATAGCTGCTTCAGAGTATGTAAGCTCATGTTTGGTTCTAGCCCTTGTGCAAGCGGAAACGCCGTGGCGGGCTCTTTGTGGGTGGCAAACGCTTAGGTGGGTACTGCGGTAGTGTGGGGTTATGAACTGAATGTGGTCCGGCCTCGCCCCCACAATATGGGACCAAGACGCGTTTGTTCCATTTCAGCGGTGACGCCGGCTATGTGGGGGGTGGGGGGGGGGGGGGATTTAAGCCACCAAAC
>NW_022995068.1:131546-180304 GCF_008704595.1 Diutina rugosa
ATTTAAGCCACCAAACGCCACCAACGGGAAGGCAAGATCCAGTGGTATCCGATCCGGTGTCTGGAACTCTTAAACTGTCGTAAAATTTAGTATTCAACCTGAAACAGCCATCACGTGTGCTTGAAACCAATAAATACTACCAATTAATTCTATCATTTAGAACTACCAATATCACCAATGTTACTTAACATACACTCCTCTGCTACTTTCTCGTATTCGCTGGTAACGTTTCGCTCCCTTGTGCTGTGGGTGCGAAAGCTTAAATGTGTTATTTTGTGACGTTCGGGGAAATACCTTCGGGGGGCTGGGACGATCACAAATGTAGAGAGGTGGTATTGTTCTGCACCTAGAAGTAGAAGTAGGAGAGCAGTTGCGACGCCTTGTTGCCAAACGCCTGGAACCGAAAGGTTAAGAGCGGGTGGAGGATCATACGTCTGTATAGTATGGAGTAATCTCAATTGGGACAGTGCTGGCTGGCTCGATTCACTGGTGCATCAGACCAAGATTAGACAATATTATTATGATTGGTTTCAGGTGGTAACCAACTACTTCCACCGTAAGAAAAACTATGGTTGCCGCGTTGCAATTTCATCTCGCAAAGATTTGGGTGGTTTGGTCGGTGAAGTATTGAAGGGTGAAGGGAAATTAAAAGATTTCTTAGCCCTCTTCTGATTCGACTCAATTTCTTTTCAAGCGTCTTAATCTTCTTTGATTTCAAGAACTGTTGATGATCTTGATTAGTCGTGGTCTAGTGACCACTAATTTTTACATCTTTCTCGGTTGAAGTTGGTGAAATTGATCTCGCAAATATTCTCCCATCGTAGCTGATAATGAGCTCTTCTAGCTGAAGCTAATTTCAAACGCAGTCCTCAACTCGAATACTAGCTTCCCCTTTTGGTTAGTCTTCGAACGACTCACATTTTTTGGGTGCACACTATTTATGAAGTTGGTCCAAAGCTACTGAGAAGCCACATAATGAATCGTGAAACTAACGATACTCCTAAAACTAAGATATTCTTGAAACTAATGATAGTCATGAAACTGATAGTCATGTCGAACATGAAGTAGCATAAAACTAGTGGTAGTCTTAGAACTGAAACTAATCATAGAACTAATCTAGAAACTATGTCACAGCTGTGGTCAGACCATAACCTGATCCAATACAACATATAAAAGCTTAGTCGTATTCACAATTTATTGGTGTTTATCATGATGTATGCATATATAAGATTTCCCTAAACGTCGAGTCGCTCCCCTAGGCGTCATTCCTTACGGCTCGCCCGCGGGTCGCTCGCCTTCGGCTCACTCCCCTTTGGGCTGCTTATTGATCAGCAGGGTTGGGGCCGGCGACGTACTTGGGAAGTCTTTGTTTCAGCTTGTCGTTGTAGATCGGCTGTTCAAACTCGGCGCGAGCTTCAGGCAGCATCAGCTGTTTCACCTCGTCGCGGCGGCGCTGTTCGGCAAAGAAGCGGCGGGCGACGTTGCGGTCCTGCTCGGCAAGCAAGAGCGGCTCCAAGTGGAAGCGCGCCCACTGGCGCTCTCTCGCCAACTCGTTCTGCTCGGTGACCCCTTGGTACAACCGGTAGAAACCGAAGCCGATAAGCCCCGTGATCCCCCAGAAGTAGATGGTGGCGCGGAACCCGCGCGAGGGCAAGTTGCGCTTCCATTGCACCGGGTCGTAGCCCCCAATCGGCGGTAAGTCTTGCATTATTGGGATTGGTGGTGGTGGTGGTGAGTGGTGAAAAATCGCCGCGGCGCCATTGGTTCGCGCGCTGCGAAAAACAGTGTGCAGATAGGACTTTCAAGGTGGGGTCGGGGCTCGTAATAGGAGCCGCACCGCGCGCGCGCGATGCCATACAGGGGACGAGTTTGAGCCGGTATAAAGCTTACAGTCGCTAATTTGATGGTATTATGGGCATCGTCTACGACCCCGACGCCGATACGTTTGGCTTTGGCACGGGTCACGTGTTGCCGCACCCGCAGCACGCGACGGGGCTAGCCGAGCTTCCTTGGGGCAGTCTCGTGGCGCTGCCGCCGCTGCCCCTATCTCCGCTGGTTGGTGACGGTGAAACCAATTCTGCTGCTACCACCACCAAATCCAAACGCAAACGGAAACAACAACTGAAACGCAAGGCCAAGACGAAGGCGAAACCATTGACTACCGAGGGTAATTCAGGAGATTCCGGTGGATCGGAGTCAGTTGTGGGTAAACTGTATACTCAGTTTACCATAAAGCAAATCTATAGCCAGATCGTCGGCTCTACAAAAGCCAGCGATAAACTCTTTCTGTACCGTACCCTACCGGTGTACCGAGAGGACATTGACTACATTTTACCCGGCGAATGGCTTAACGACCTGGATATCTCGTTAGCTTACGAAATGATGCTGGCGCTCTTACAGCACCACGGCATGGACAAATTGGTGCAGATGGTGTGGCCGCTGGTGGTGCACTTGCTTATGTACCTGCCGATGGACCCTAAAGATTTATTACCCCCGGAACTTGACCAGGCCGAGGTCGTGTTTCTACCGATAAATGTACTAGAAGAAGACGACGCCGACGACGATAATGACGGCGACCACTGGGCTCTTACGGTGTTACTGGTGGTTGATCACGTGCTTTATGTCTATGATCTGATGAGTGAAGAGCCCTTACCACCAGCATTCGGACAAATGGCTCAGAAATTACTTCGGTGTAATTTAGGGCTTCGAACGTCAAAGCCGTTAAAAGTCGAGGTGATGAAGTGTGATCAACAACATAATTTCGACGACTGCGGCATCCACGTGATCATCAACCTGGCCCTCATCGTTCGCCAGCTTATCGCCGCCAAAACCGACGATACCGAGGTCGATATGGATTTAGGGGCGGTAAAAGCCGACCTGTTCCAAGCCCGGGGCCAGTTTTTGGCGTTGATTAAACAATTGCAGGACCAGTTGGAGGCGCTGGCGTCGGAGGAAGAGGATAAATAATAGACCTATAATAGATGTACACTAGATTCAAGAGACTACAATCAGACGATTGAGTCAATTAGGATCCAACTGAATTTGACCAACTGATTTAGTTGATACACGAAGATCTTATAAGCAAGGAATACGTGTTAGAGATGCAGGGTGTTCGTCATTGATCGAGCTTCAGGTGAATGTGACTCCGTTAAATTCAAATAGATTTCACTATAAACGAGTACTATCCTCTAACCAACAGACGCTTGCCAGATTCTAGATAGGCACAGATACTTGTAATCTTCAACTATCGACACTGTGAGGGTCGGTATTAGTTTCTTCTAATTATACCAGTTTGACTCCGACCTCGTCCACGTATACAAACCCATCGCCAGTCAACTTTTGAAAAGATCTTTCAATTATGATCGGTGTATCACCGAGATAAAAAATACAACTGAAGGGATTAGTCATAAGTTGAATCTGAAAAATCATAAGTAGATGTTTCGAAAGATATAGAATTAACGATTTTATGGAGCTTGTTGCCTTACATCGCCAAATGCGTCTAAGATCGTCAAGTATGCAAATTGCCAACTGCTGTTTTATATGCAGTCCATTAAGTACACACGGTGAACTTGGTAGCTTTTTCATGATTCTACTACGCCACGAGTTCACATCGTGTAACGATAAGAGTAGACTCATTGTGTTCACCGTGGCCAGTATAGTCAATATTGAAACCCAAAAGATCGAGATATGGCGAATTGGAAAATTATAAATTTCAGATGAAAAAAAAAAAGTTCAAAGAAGTTGTTCACTTTTCGAGAATGGCAAATTTTTCGAACACCATTAGTTGCCGACAATATATGTTGTTTATTACACTTTTGTGAGTAACATTTGTTAGCACACCTATGGTTCAACTTGGCTGGTTCGAGAAATAAATGAGGTCAGAGAGTACGATTCTAGTCACGCTTTTCAAGTTTTTTTTTTAATTTGAACTAAAACTTTAGACGAGGTGTAGTGCCACCGTCTAAGGGGCTATCGCCACGAGAGTGGGCTCGTTAGCATCGTAGGAGATGCAGCTACCTTCGATACCGTTTATATTGCACCAACTGCAATTTTGACGTAGCTTGCTATGTGGGTGATCTATCACTATATGCAGTACAAATAAACACCGCGTATGTAAAATGTTACTCGTCACCAAATCTCGGAATACGTATTATTGTCTATAGTCTATCATGCGTCTAAGTCTTGCGGATGAATTTCGCATTATTCACCCCCTCCGGGTGCACCAACACCGTCACTGCTTGAGGCAATACTTCCACTTGCAACGTTTCTAAGGGGAAGCTTTCACCGTCCACACTAAGGTAGTGGGTCCCGTGGACGCGGGGGACAAGCCGGTAGCTGTACACCTTAGAGTACCCCATTTTCTCGTGGTAAATGTGTTCACCGGTGTGCACCTTGGAGAACATCCCGTTCATGTCCATCACCGAGATCTCGGTGGATGTGAGCAACAAGTCGATGGTGCCGTCGTCCGGCTGGGCTGTGGGGAAGAACAACACGTCCTTCAGGATATACGGGTACTTGCCTGCATAGAGCACGTTGAGCTTATCGGTTCCCGCCACTTTAGACCACAGCAGGGGGACGGGCTTATCCAAGGGCGGCCCTCTTAACGTGTAGTCGGTCGCCTCCGGTTTCGGGTGTGACGGAGCCAGGGCCGACGGCGCCAGCGCCCGCACAAGCTCGCGTTTGTCGTTGCACGCGTAGTCGACGTAGAGGTCGCAGGGGTAGGTCGCTCGCGCCAAGATACCTTTGGCAGTGGCGATATCGAAACGCAACGCCCCCATCCACCGTAAGTGCTCGGTGCCGATATCGGCGTCGGCGATGATCCCGTAGGTCTGGGTCAAAAAGCTAAGTTTGGTGACGGGGTTGCCGCTGAGGTCGAGCTGGGTGACGGCCATGGCGTCGGCTTTGACCCGTGTCAGCTTAAGCATGGATAATGTGGCATCAACAGGGTCACTGGTGGCGTGGGTGGACCACGTCATCGCATTACCCGAGCCGCAGGGGAGCTGGGTGATGGCGATCTGGTCAAACGCCTGTTTGCGGTCAGGGCGCAAGTAAAGGCCGTTGACGATCTCGTGGGGGATCCCGTCGCCTGAACAGCATGCGATGTAGTCGTAGTTGGCAATCTCCAAGTCCTTAGCGATTTCGGTGGCGTGTTCGGCGTGTTTGGTCTCGATAAACGTCACCTGGGCGTGGGCGGCTCTGAGCACGGGGAGCACCTGTTTATGGTAGATGTGGCTGGCGTGGCCCTTGCCTCCATGGGGATTAACCACCACCAACACCCTCGGTTTGATTATCAGCTCGCCGTACGCCATTTGCAACACTTTTTCACTGAGGTCGTCGTCGGCGTCCATCGCCACCGCCTGCGCCACCACCCGGTGCTCAAACACGATTCGAAGCGTGTACACCCCCAGCTCGATGCGCTCACACCACACGATGTCGTGGTAGGGGATAAACCGCCCCGTGAACGTCGGGGCCAGCGGCGCCGACTTCGGGGTGCAAAACAGCCACCACAGCTGGGTGGGGGGCTCCTGGGGCTGCGGGGGCGAGTGGAGGTCGATGCCGTGGTCGCCAAGCAGCGCCTGGACCACGCCGTGCTGTTCCTGGTAGAGGAGGGTGTCGCTCGACGCTCGCATGTTCTCGAGAACGCTTACGCCGCCACGGGAGTCGTCAAGTTGTTGGTAGTGTGCGGGTGCGTCTTAGTCAGGGCCGAGCTAAGCGCGCAGCGCCAGGGCCCGTGCCCTCCGTTAGTAAAGCTGGCGCACAAAAGGGCACCCGTTCAAGCAACCACACACGGGCCTAGGTCTGAAATGGGGTCTGAAACTGGGCCTGAAACGTGTCAGGGAAACCCTGGAGTAACGGGGCTTTGAGTACTGGCGAGGCTCGCGTAGGACTGTTGTGAATTATTGCCTCGGTTCGGGGCTCGGCAATCCCGGAGATGGGACGCTATCTCCGGGTGCTCACCAGCCTTTGCTTGTTCACAGGCAATTTGGAGACTAGGGTTTTGTGAGGGTAGTGGCCCCAACAAAAAGGGATACGACCCGACCGTTACTGCTAGATCATGGGTGTAGCTGGATATGGAATTAGACTCATAAGGGGTAAGTGGTTAGTGTGTGGTGAGACTGCTATCATTGCTAGAACCAACGAGCTACTGAAACTACTGATTGTTTAACCCCCTTACTCCATGTAGATCAAGCCTATTATCCGCTGTTGTTAGCCAGCAAATGCTCACATTATGTTTCGAAACGACTAGGAGACAGGTGTCAGTGACCAGCAACTACCACTAGTTAGGAATCCATCGAAGCAAACTGGTTAGCAATATGGTGTTTAAGCACCGCAAAATAGTACGATCAGCCTAGTTTCTTTTGTGATTGACAAAATATTAAAGACTTATTTCTTGTGGTATTTTGTCTCACTTTTGGTGAAAAATTTCAATGTCTGAAAAATTTCACTCACAATAGTAAATATTCACTCAAATCAGACAAAAATTGAAAAAGGGCTTATTATCAGTATTTTAGACTGGTTAAATGAAAGACTAGACCACCAAGCCATATACAAACGAACACCATCAGGCTTCCGCGGCTTCCGTAACTGCCGAGCACTCTGGCTTGGCTTCTATTGACACAATCCACGTGCACTGATGCTAGTGAGCCCCACTAGTTACTAACACTAACAATTAAAGCGTTTCAAAGAAATTAGAATTATTTTAACTAAATGTCTACAACACGTATACTGGCTTCTCCAAGCGGCCCACTTCCCCCACAGTTTCTTCCAAGGGAATGTCACCGTCTTTTATCCCATAAAAGAGACGTTTCTGGTACTTGAACCCTTTAGCGATATCGGGAATGTAGTAGCCGTCTTCGCGAAGCACGTAGGGCCGGTCTTTGGCGGCATACGGCTTCAATTTGTCGACAAACTCGTCCTTGACGTCATAATGACGGTAGTAGTGGAACAACAAGTTGTCGGCAGTTAAATCGATCCACCGCTGTTCCCGCTCAATCTGGGCCGAGGGAGGGGGCAATTGAGTAGCGCCAGACCAGACACCGGCAAGGGCAGCCGCCAGAGCTTCGATGGTGTGGAAGTTCAACGACAGTACCGCCACTCCCACAATGCCGAGAGTAGGGTCAGCAATCAGGAAAGTATCGTAGTACAACCCTGAAACTCTCAGCAAGTTCAGCGGCAGCTTCACTTGAAGGAACGTGTCGTCTTTGAGGAACGGGTAGTAGTAGTGGTACCCTGTGGTAAGAACAACGTAGTCAAACGGTTCCTCTTTAGAACCGTCAGAAAACACCACGGTGCCGTCTTCTTCAAATTTGGAGATGGCCGGTTTAGAGGTAATACCCTTAGACTTGATAGCATCGTTAATCCATTCAAATACAATGTGAGGGCCACGGCGACTGACCACCGTCAGTTCAGCCACAGGAACAATATACTGAAGCTGGTTCACCGTCAGAATCGAACCGCCAACCACTAAAACCCGTTTCCCTTTGAATTGATCAGGTCCGCGGTACAGTTTGGCGTGGAGCACGGCTCCAGGGTGGGCATTGTGGAACTGCTGAAGCCCTTCAATATGAGGGATATTGGGCACGGTATAGTGTCCGTTAGCCACAACAATGGCGTCGTATTCCTTGGTAAACCACTTCAGCTTACCCTTGTCTTCAGGCAGGGTTTGGTGGATGGTAAGCTTCCACTTATCGCCGACCTTCTCCGCCTTAACCACATCAGAATAGTAGTGGATATGGTCGTCAAGGTGTTCTCTTTTCACGAAATCAGAGAACCGTTTCTGCTGTTCTTCCAACGTCAAGAAAGGGTAGATTTGCCGCGTCTTGTCGTGGTACTCAGGCTCATCAGGCAAGTAAGAAAACCGAGTAAATTGCAGGGGAATATTGGTGAACAAACCGGGGAACACTCCCAGCAGTTGCCAGTTTTGCTTGTCAGCTCCCGATTCAGTGACGAGGGGTTTATCTTCGGTAGCACTTCCGACATCTTCCGGCACTTCCGGCAGTTTCCAAATGGCATCGGGCTGGTTATAGTCATCGCTCAATTGCTCGGGTAACGCGTCGGGCTTGTCCTGTCCCGGCAGCCAGATACCACCCACGGCTCCCTTACGTTCAAATAAGTCCACCGTGGTAAACGCCGGCGGATCAGCCGCTTCCTTGCCGACAGTCAGGGTGCCGTCGGCCTTAGTGTGCAAAAACTCGTAGAGCGCCGCGAGGCCGCCGGGGCCGCCGCCAATGATCCCCACACTCTTGATATCAAGCTTGGTCATGTAACTGGAGTGAAACAATTGGTCTGATCAGGTGTTTTCCCCGATATATTTATGTGACCCAGGGGGGTGGCGCCACAGTTTTCGGCGATACCTGCCGGGGGCGCCACAGTCGAGTTATCACTCAAAGTAGCGCTGGCTGGCGACATCGTCGGCGGCAGTGGTGGCTCGGGGCTCAGCAAATGCCGCCGCCTCGATCTGGGCCTGTTCCTGGGAGACAAGCACCGGCTCCTGAGGACACTCGGCGTAGCTATGGGCGGCGGCAGCGTCAAACAGCAGCCACACACAGTCGGGGACGCCGACGCCGCCGCCGTAGGCCATGCCGCCAATCGATATCTTCGTCTGGCGAAGCGTATCGTGGACAAACTGGCGCTGGTTGGGGTAGTCGGTGTGGTACTGCGGGATGCACTGGCGGTTGAAACTGGGGCTGATGACGACGTCTGTGGGCGTGATGGCCACCGATTTCTCGGCATCGGTATTGTCGGCGACATAGACAAAGCGGCGGGCGCCACAGTCGACGCCCAAGTAGCGGGTGAGCACCAGGCACACCAGCTGGCGTATTTCCGCCTCCAGCGGGGTAGCGCCGGTGAAATAGTGTCCCCCCATCATCAAGGTGATTTTGTGGTACGGCTTAGTGGCACGAGAAAGCTTAATGGCGTTATCTTTATCGCTAGCCTCGGGATTGCGTTTTTCCGCATTAGGAAAGAATGGTCGGACATTTTGCTCGACGTCCAGATCGAATATAATGCCTAAAAGACCTTCACGGTTAGGCTGAGCCAGACGGGGGACAAGGAACCCGAACCCGTGGTGGTTAATGAGCCAGGGGTCGGCAGTATAGATATTTATAAGTAAAATGTCCACGCTCTTCAACTGGGTGAATACCGCTTGTAACTCGGCATTATCAATCAATTTGGCAAGACTATCGGCGTTAGTGGTCAAGCGAACGTGGTCGTACTGTTTTCCATCGACTTTACCGTCCAAAGTGACACTTTTCAAATCGGCGTTGAACACGAATTTAACCTGCGGTCTCTCGCTTAAATACTGAAATAAGGCCTTGGGTAACGTCTCAAGACCCAGTTTAAGCGCTACCATCGGGTACTGCTTCAATTCCTTGGCCAACTTCTCCATATTGGTATCGGCAATCCCCTTATACCATTCAATCACTTCCGGCATCAATGGCGCTGGAGGTTTACGCAACCGAAACGGTTTCAACTTCAAGCCAACCTTGGATTTAGCCATCGCCAGCAACGACCCGTAGTCGGCTTCCCACTGTTTCAATTTGGGGAGTAATGCTTTCACCGATAAGTTATTGGCGTCACCGGCGTAAATGCCATGCAATACGGCGGAGAGGACATTGTCCACCAAGGCCGTAGTCCCCAATCTCCGTTTAAAGAAATCGCCAACACTTTCATCGTCTTTTTCCACCGGTTTCTTCCGTTCTTGCAAGAACCCCTTTGCCACCGCTAACTGGGCCAAACCCGTACCTTTAAGGAACGGTATAAGCTCCCTCATCGAATTGGGCACGGGCACAAGTCTATTGGCTTTGGATCCCCACACATACTTGCGATTAGCCACCAGTTGCTTTGGAAGCACCATCACCTCGTCCTGCTTGCCTAGCTGGCGCAACGTGTCCACGATAAGCACGGTACCACTAGAGACACCTCTGAGAGTTCTGGGACCTTTTTCGAAGCAGATCGGAGGTGTACTGATGGAGTTATCGTCGCTGTTGTTGGTGACGTCCACCGAGCGGATCCACCCGCCAGGACGGGCCTGGCGCTCGTACACAGTGATGGCAATATCGGGACGGAACCGGGTAAGGAAGTAGGCGTAAAACAACCCGGAAACACCGGCGCCAACGACGGCAACGTGGCCTCTCTGTCGTATGGGTCCAGCCATGGTGTCGCGATGACGAACGCGGCGATAAGCTTGACGACGGATATAGCCAGAAAGGGAGAGAAATGAGCTAATGGTGAAGAGGGTACTATAGTGGGGTCAAGAATGCTTTATATAGATGAGCGGGGCGATTATTGGTGGCTAAATTTGAAGTTGTAGCTGGTGGTTCCCGGTGTTTAGTGAGAGCACTGCCAATGAGAGCTATACCAAAGCAACAACCACCAAAACAAATGAGCTGAATCAAAGGAGTCTTAAAGTGTAGAAAATTAGAGATAAACTACGGAACTAACTACCGATATCGAAGCTACTCAAGAGGGGGGTCAATTGCTGGAGTGTTCCCCCACAATGGTCGTCGCTAGCGTCGCGTGCCTGGAGTTCACTAAGACAGGAACACAGGCTTAATCAATGGAGAATTCAGGAATGGTATAACAAAGAGCTAGACTCTTTGAATGATATGTAAGACGACTAAGCGAGTATTGGATGGGCCTTGACTGTACCCATGTAAGTACTAGTGTTGGAAGAGAACCTCAATGTTAGGTAAACTGAGAGTGTCAAAGAATATGTTGTCATACGACCGATTGAAGCAGATTTGGTTTGATGCTGATCACACCCCTGACTTTTAATATTGAACTTTGAAGATATAGGCTACAATTGTTTGGACTCAAAGAAGACTGGAAAAATAGTCTATGTGCTACTCTTTGATGAGGGTGTGAAGACAAAATCTTCTACATATACCTATGATGATTACTCTTCAGCATTTGTCTTTTTCTTACATTTGTCTCATTACTTAAATCTCATACGTAGCTCATATACTCTTCAAAAATATCGACTCACTCAGTCAATCAAAACTTGCCCTTGATCTGAGACGGCTCTTTCTTTGAAAACATCTCCGGGTGGGCCAACTTAAACGCCTCCACCACTTCAATCACCTCTCGGTACGAGGCCATGTTCTGGGCGCGGAGGGCTTCAAGGTCTCTCCGGCGTTGTCGGGAAGCATGATCATCAAGCATTTGCGGGTACTGCCAGCATCCACCGCCAAGAAGACGTTTCCGGTACGCCTCGCCATACGACACCAGCCGGCTCAACGCCGCCAACCGCTGGTCCAAATACGCCGTCGCCGCCGTCTGGTCCATGGGTTCATATCTCGGTGGCATCACCACCGGTGGTGGCTGGACATAGTGTCCAGTGCCAGGGCTAAAAGCACGAGCACGAGCAGGGTCAGCCAACGCCTCCCGCAGCGCCGCCGCCGACATCTCGAGGAGTCTGCCCGCCGCCACGAGCAATTCTTCCATTGTTTGAGGCACCGGAGGCAATGAAGGTAACGTGATAAACGCTGTGAAGACCTCGCCTTCAACGTCGGAGTCGTAGTCGGTGCCCGCTTCCGAGCTGGTGTCAGTGTCGGTTTCCGTTTCCCAATCAATCTCAGTTTCAAAGGCGTCAGTGGCAAATTCAGATTCAACCAACGTGGAAGCAATCAGCTCAACTTCGCTAGGTTGAGGCAAGTTTGGAGTTAAAGCCGGGGCGTGGTGGGTCATTTCAAATCTCATGGCGTCGTGAAGAAAGATGGCGATGCTCCACAAAAGTTTTCACAATTTTAACAACAAAAGAGCAGCAGCAACACGACCATCGAACATTCCATTCCCCGCTTAAGCCTCCTTCCATTGTCGCTTTCGTCGTCTAGCGAACGCAGAACAAACCGCGAACGCGAGATGAGACAAAGGGCATTCAACCGACTCGAAACAAGACGTCAATCTGATTAAAATAAAACCATTGTAGTTAGTGATAGACACATTGATCCATTTTCAGATCCATTCACGAGTTAGTGGTTCTCCCATAATCGTTAGTGGTAATGATCTCCTCGTTATTATCGTTATCGCGAGTGTGTCACGTGACTCTATCGTCTACAAAGTCGTTTGGCACAATTCACCATACCATTCAATCGAGTGATATGCTGGAGAATTACCACCGAGTAAACTATGCGCAAGTGATGGCAATGACACCAAATTTGTAGGATCGACAGTTTTCTTTGTGTGGTTGTGGGCTCGCTTGGTAGCCGTAAACGAAATTTCACTAGCCGCATTTGGCCTGACTAAAACACTGGCTGCAGCCGCGTGTGGCTGGTGCGAGCCAACGGCCATATCTTCAGTATGAACTTCACCAACAAGGAAAAAATCGTGTTGTGAAGTATGTCGCTAAAAGAGGTTAAATACGAATCACTTGTGTTAATTTTCAGTAGGGATAGTTCCTATAATTCGTTGTAGTTATGAATACGGTCCCAAACAATATACAATACAAGTGTCTTATGATGAACTTACTATACCAAGCTCAACACGAAATTTCTAACCAATTCAGTTAAGCTGACCGTAGGCGGTCATGGCGAGGTTTGCGATAATCAGTGGCGTTTATGTTTCTCAAAACAGAATCACCGAAAGTAGCATCGCAAAAGCTGTCAATATCAAATAAACTAGCTCAGATACCTTATGGAGTTATTCAAATGATATTTCCGATAGGATTCAGGCATCGAATTCGCGTCAACATAAACAGTGCCCCATCTTTGTTCTCTTGTATCAGAAACACACTTTACTATTCCAGTCTCTGTCCAAGTCCATCCTTCGATGAGCGAAGCGACTTTGGGCAGTTGTCTCAATGGAATGTAAACATCACCCCTAGCTCGCATTGTGTAAACATTCCCCTCTCCGTGCTTCCTAACGTCGTACGGGTCATCTTCATTATGAAGAAGCTTAGCGTTCTTTTGGAGATCACTTGATGGTACAATTGCGGGGATTGCCTCCAGCATCCGCACCTCATGTACTCTATTCAGCAGGTCATGAATGAGACATGGATTCCCTGCACTTTTGGGAGAGTAAAGAGCTTTGATTCCAAAAGACTTCCCGCCAATATCTACCACCTTGAGTATCCCTGTCCCCTCCACCTGGATCTGGCCCCACGGAACGTCCGCCATGTATGGCTCCTTCTTTTTGAACTTGCTAATCACCAGCCGTGATATCACAATGGCTGGTATGTCGTCGGAGGCCACGAAGGCCACGGGACCCTTAGACTTAATCACTTCAAAAATGATTTTACCCAAAGTTGATAAAACCGCAAACATCGTCATGGTGAAGAGGTACATTCGATCCCAGTCAGGTACTGTGAGAGAGGCTTTTGTCGATACAGCTCCTAAGACCAATGTAACCACTACTATCATCTCTTCCTTTAGAGCCCCAGGATCTTCAAGGGGTAGCTGCAATAGCTTCTCAAAGTTATACCTTAACATTGCCGCTGACGTGTTCAAGATCATCGGTGGAAATTTATCAGGGTGCACCCTTGTGTAGCCTGCGAAGGTCTTTGTAAATGCCGCGATGCCGTGAGTAATGTGATCGGAAATAATTTGCAGATGGCTATTGCTAGTTGTTTGGACTTTATCGGTGTGTGCCGAAGTTCCTTGCAAATTTGTATCTGTCGAAGCCGTGCTTGACATCTTTGAAATTTCCTTGAGAAAGTCGGGCGACTCCAACCTGGACTTTGAATTCAGCTTGTAGTGCTGCCACTCCGTTGCAATGTAGCCACTGTAGGCTTGAGTAGATGCAGAGGGTTGGGGGCCCATAGGCGGATCGAGAAGATCACTCAAATGTTGAGATTTCCAAGCGGCAATGTCATCGTTGTTAGTGAAAATTAACGTTGGAAGAAGATTCAAAAGTAACATCAACAAGCCTCGAACTAGACCTCGGGTGATTTCAGGTAATCGATTAGTCGTAATCATGTCACTCTTTAAACTGTCAATAATGTCCCGGAGATCCTCGCCGTAGGAATTGGTGTGAGGGAAGATATCCCTTACTATCGTAGCAGTGACGACTGGGTCCAAATAGTCCACCAGTTGGTATAATTTCTTAATTATTTGCTGGACCCTACGAACGTTTTCGATGGTATCCGCTTCATAAATAAAGCCACCGATCTCATTCACAAACGCCGCTGTCACTTCGGCAATCAATGCTGGCGTCAATTTAGCAACGTTCAGTTGCGCTGGAGCGTTCAATTCAATCAGGATCGTAGAAGCTGTGGTGGGAAGTAGCTCAGCGACTATCTGCTTTAGATGGCAATTGAAGGTTTCAAATTGTCCAATAACATCAACTTGGTAAGCAACGGTTTTTAATATGGGTAGATTGACAAGTAGTTCCATGGGTGAGTGAATTGGTGGCGATACAGTGAACTCATATTGTTTTGTTTCAGATTGTGGCCGTGGTGGTTTCAGCTTTGATGCAAGTGTGAAAACACACACATGTGGCAATCACTGGGAGATATGACGCCCCCTTTTTTTACCATTAGGTGTCGGTGGCGATGTCGGACACGACTAACCCTTTGGATCCAATTTCAATAATATGAAAGTAGCCGTTGCCATGGGAAGCCCTATCCAGTGAAGTGAAGCGTTGTCAACCTCAGCTATAGGAACAAATTCACTTATTCAAACATCCAGAACACGAAATCAAATAGTTGGTTGATATTGGTAGACTCTTTCAGCTTCATTTAAAGCTTGATATCAACAATTCTATAGCCATAGTAATAGTGAGACAACAGCCGCGCGACATTATTTTAATTGGAACGCGTATTGGAAATCTAACTGAACGTAACATCAAACATTAACAATTGTGCTTTGATTCCATACCATTTAGGGTGTGTCTACATTATGGTGTTTGTGTTCATAGCCTTATTGCGATTGCGGCTATGCTTCTAGTGATGAATACAGCTGCCTACGGACGCAAGCTCTATATAAAGTCGTTTGGTTTCTGCATTGTTCAAATAAAGAGTGGAAAACAAGTATTTGTCCCTGTTTGCTCGCCCCTTCAACTTAAGTTTTAATGGTCCATAACTATAGAATCTGAGCGACGTCATGTCCACTGGAAATGGACGGAAATACAATCTTATAAATTCCATTATAAGTACCGTCGCCAATGTACAAAACTTTGCAATATATGGTCTTAGCATTGTGATGTCTTCACTCCAAAGGTGTTCGTTCGTTCAATCGCCAAATGGTCCGCTGCTTGGCTCGATGTATCGTACAATGGGGTCTTCATGCGTCCCATGGTGGACGTTCTTCTCGACTCAGCTTTATTCTGGACACAAGATTCACTAGGAATTGGTCCTCAAACAGCTCAGCATCTAGATTTCCAGACACGACATACGTATCTCGATCGGGATTCCTCGAAGAAGAAGCCTCAACAGTGTTCTTCAAATTCCCATCAGCACGCTCCGACTTTACCTCAACACGTTCCGCTATGGCATCAGCACGTTCCCTTCTCTCAATAGTCTTTTCTGATTTCACATCTGTATGTTGCACTGCAGTATCAACACGTCCCGCTTTGGCATCAGCACGCTCCACGTTTGCTTCAACGTATTCCATTCTTTCAATAATGTTTTCCGGTTCAGCACCAGCACTTGTCACATTCTTATCTGCACGTGTCACTCTCTCATTAGCACGTGTCAATCCCTCATCAAAGATTAACACTCCCTCGCAATCACGTATCACTTCCTCAGCAGCATCTTCCACACTCTCATTTACTCCATCCCCATTCAGAGTTACAATTGAAGATATTGGTACGTTGGAGCCATCAAGCAAGGCGCGCGGTGAAACTTGAGTTGGTGGTGGTCCCCACGACTTCAGGTCGTCAATACCACTCAAACACCCACGAAAACGCTCTTTAAAGGAGAATGATGTGTTCTCTGCAATGTGGGAAGCAGCTTGGCACGCGCGAGCTAATGTCAACTTGCGTACTTCGTCGACTTGATTCAACTCTTTGACAAACTTTTTCCACACAACGTGAAAGTTGGATCTGTATTCTCGCAAGACGTCCAAAGCAAGCAAGCCATACAACAAGATGAGACGGGCGTGACAGCCAGACGGAACAACGTGGAATGCTGCTTGATTGGCTTTAACATTGAATTTGTAAGCTGTAGGCATCTCTGGAAAAATCTAAAGTATTCGTCTCGCAATAGATTTCTGCCTTACTCCTTCACCAGAACTGAAGCATAGCACATTGATATTGTATATCTCATCGTCTTCCGGACAAATCTGGAAGAATATAATGGCGTACTCATCATCGGTAGGATAAAAGATCGGTGTGGTGAAGATACGAAAACACGACTGGGAGATTTGGCGATGTTCGTTACTTCTGATATATTGGAACACAAGTGGCGCGATGTGGTTCCACAGCTGGGCGTAAATCGCAAGCATCCAATCGACCAAACGAACTGAAAATTCAACGTTAGGTTCATCGAAGAATACATGCCAACTTCGTGGCAGCGACCTCACTATTTACCATCCGGAAATAGGATCTTCCAAGTGTCTTTGTTAGAAACACCCTCAGAGATCGTTGTTTGAGGCCTGCGATCTCTGAAACCAGTTCCAATATTCTCTGTTACCAAAACTGTATCAGATGAAGGAGGTATATTAACATCAGTAGTTGAACCTTTTTGCGTTAAATTTGGCGTGGGCGTCGTAGAGAGGAGAACTCTTCTCTTTTTGACAGATACCAGTGGTGACACCGGTGGTGGAGATGGCGCAGGCACTAGTGTCATATCTGGAGTGTCATCATCGTCAAGTTCGGGTTCTGGTGAATACGACGCCGTCTTCAGTGAAGAAGTATTATGGGGATTGAAACCATCCGACTCTTCCTTGACCCTGACGGGGTAGACGGGAGGCGTGGTTGGGTTCCCAGACCCATCAATGGAATTTCAAACTTGGCAAACTCGGAAAGGCATAGCGTGTTCAGGGGGGCGACGATTGTCTCGGCTAATTGCTCGTCAAAGTCCCATTTTCAAACGACGTGGCCTGTAAGGGTAAAGCAGCATCAGCCAGCTGGAGTATATCTCAAAACCCCATTTCTGTAATCAGTGTCAACATCAACGGTAGCCATCTAGGCATAGTCAACTGCAGCGTCCATTAGTGTCTTTGCCATTGTTCAATGTTTTGGCTAGCGTATTGTTTGGTGCGCCTCCCCGGACGCGTCGCTCGGAGTTATCACCAAGTATCGAGACGATGGACCAACGCCGGTGATTTTTTCCCAACGGAGTCTGAACGTCCAGACCAACTGGTTACCAATTAATTGAAGTTACAATGGCCACGCCAGTATCTACAGACCAAGGAAACATCAACGCTAAAGCCCCCGGTTTAACCTCTATGGTCGACCAGTGGGGGTCGCTGCCTTACCCCAGTGGCGCCTTTGGCACCTTGCTTGCCCTCAGAGGGGTATTGGCGTCCAAGGATAAGGCAGCAGTGCTCACGCCCACGCGGGCGCTGTGCTTCACTTTCGGCGCTGCCAACTTGTTGGGCACCTATATGATGTTTGTCGACCCCCACAACGGCGCCGGCTTCAATTTCGCCTGGAACTCGTTGTACCTCATTGTCAATTGGAAGCAGGCGGTGAAGCTGGCTGTCCACGGCAAGTTGGTCCCCGCCGGCTTCAGCGCGTTTGCGCTCTTCAACGCTGGCGTCTACGGTAAACGCTACTTCTGGCTGTTGATTTGAGCTGGTATAGAATTGGTGTAAACAATGTATATAATCGTCACCAAAAGGTTTTGGTTATTTGAGAATTGAGTTGGAGTCAGTCCATTACGATGTTGATACAAATGTCCGTCAACGTAGGGAGTAATGGCCATTCTTTCTAGAGAGAGATAGACACCAAGAGAAAGTCCGCTCAAAATTTCCCGTACCAGCTTGTCATAGCAAGTTGCAAATGTGGAAATTTGAGACAATTGAGTATTCAAAAATGAATACGACTACACTATTGAAGTAAGCGTGGCATTTGGTGGCAAAGTTGTTTAAATTAATGAAGTTTTGGTTTGGTGTTAGTCGGTATTTTTGCGCCATGGTCTCTCACGGATTCGTGATAACAATAACGACAATTGCCACCCCCATGGGTTATCAATCAGACACTTATTTCATAGCTACCATTGCTCCCATTCCTCAAACGGAACATGGGACAATTTGAGGATGAGCCACCAATTAGGCACTGGTGGTGTCTTTGATGCCCAAGATCAATTGATCAACTGGTATGTCAGAATCTTCACTTTTGAAGCTAGTTTTCAGAATCTACTCATCATATACTTAATTTTATGGGCAGGTCTGAGAGCCAGACAATAATGACAAATGACCCTGATAACTCGACATTCATCGATCAAGCAGAGACATTATTTGCTCCATTATTTGCTCCATTACTCGCTATAGACAGTGAAGGGATGGTATATTGCATTAGCTAGAATCTATGAAAATGGGTGAATGTCACAGCGGCTGGCGGGCGATGGTATCCAGCGAGTAGTGCTGCATCAACGGCAACCGCTGCTCAAAGAACCCCAGGGCCAACGACTTGCCGTCGGTGTCCTCGACGTTCGACGCCAGCGTCAGCTCGGTGTCCAAAACCAGGGTGTTGTTGGTCAGGGCGGTGTCGAGGGCGGTGTCGAGGCCCTGGTCCAGGTGGTCGCCTTCGGAGGCGAGGGAGCCGGCGCCGTCGTGGGGCAGGATCGCCTCGTCGACGGCGGCGTAGCTTGGTGGTTTGGCGAGCGGGGGGCGGTTGAACTGGGGCTCGGTGAATACCGGCCGGGGCACCGGCACTTCCGAGGGCGCCGCCGGAGGGGGGACATCAAAGTAGTTGGTGCGCTCGGGGGTATCGAGCGGGGTGGGGAGCTCGATAAGGTCGGGCAATGCTTCCGGCGACGGGCCGCGGCTGGTGCTGGGGGGCACCTCGTCGTCAAACACCAGCATGCTGCGCTCGGTGCGGCTGACGGCCTCCTCGAAAGTCGGCAACGGTTCCGAGGGCTGGCCGAGCAATTCCGGGTCAAACGGCCGCACCGAGATCCCTGAACTATCGACAACGCCGTCGATCTCGTGGTAACACGGCAACTGCATCGAGTCGTCGTGGCACTTAGCCAGCAAGAGAATCAACGGGGTGTCGACCACCACCTCGTAGTGGTGCATGCGGCCGCCGTCGCTGGCGTCGGGTTTCGAGATCCGGAAACACACCTGGAGCCGGTGGTGGATCTGGATGTGGCGGAAGTTCAGGTCGGGGTATAACGCTCGCGTGATGCCCTCCTTTGCCGGCTGGCGGCCGGAGATGTTGGCGGCGTCGAGGGGCAGCGTGGGGAAGGGGAGGGCGACGTTTATGTCCAAGGGGGTCGCCACCACTCCTCCCGTAGCCGCTCCCAGACGCTTGCGCTCAGGCTCGTAGCACAGGTGTAACAAGTTATTATCGGGACACTTAACCACTTGGTTCCGGAACGGTTGCGGCGTGGTGGTGGTCAGTCGTTTCAGCTTCGTTTTCACTTCACAGAGGCCCACGACTCTTTCCCTGGTTTTATTCAGGGTGCGGTGGGAGAACATGGCGTTGAAACCCAGGGGGTCGTCGCCATCGTAATCGTACTCTTTGGTTAAGTCACGTGACACGTAGGTGATCCGTTCCAACACGTTCACTTTAATCCGTTTGATAATCACATCTTTCACCATGGGGATGAGCTTGATGTTGATGGTGTGCTCCAGCCCTAAAGCGGCGTACTTTCTGGGGAACGTGATGAAATAATGGAGCAGGTCGTTCCAGACCCGATTAACGAAAATCGGTTTATCCGCCACTGAAGTAGCGTTGGAGGGAGGCAACCGAGCCACCAGTACCGGGTAGTCAATAGTGGTCACGTGACCACCACTAGAAAACTTAGCCGCTAATTTATGGGCGAGGTGGCCGTTAGCAGTGGCAATCAGTGCCGGCATATGGGGAGGCAAAAGCACCGGTAAAAGGAACACGTAGATCCCCGGCTCCGCCAGCGGCGCCACTTCCGACGGGCCCACGCGTTCCGACGCCGGCAGCTCGCCGGCAGCGCTGCTGCGGACAGGGGCAAGCCGGTACGGGCGCAGCCGCAGCGCCAACTCGTGCGCCGCGAGCGCGTGACGGGAGCCGCTTCCGGCACCGGTAGCGGCGGCACTGTGGCTATTGGCATAGCTGATAAAGTAGTCGGGCTGGGCAAACAGACACCGCCACCGCAACGCGCCAATCAGGAACCGCTCGATGGTGCTGTGGCCGTCGCTGGTAGGCCAGCAGGTGGTCACTTCCAGGGTTAAATCAACCTCTAACGGTTTGACGTCGCGCTGGCGGCGATCAAGCTCCACCATCACGGCGAAGGTATGAGGGATGGGAGTGTCCAGATCGATTTTAGTACACAAGTAGTTGGGCGAGGTAAACGTGCAAAACCGTTCGGCAAACAGCGGTTCGTCTCCTGGTGGTGGCGGCAGCAGTGTCGGCAGTGTCGGCAGGAGTGCCGGCAGCGCTGCCGGCGAGAGCGCCGGCGACGACGGCGCCTGGCTCGAAGCGCCGCCGCCGCCGTCTTCGTCTTCGTAGGTAAAACTCAGCAGCAGCGCCGGCGCCACGAACACGACGTCGTGGGTGTTGGCGACGGCGAACTGCACCGCCAGCGCCAGCGCCAGCAGCAGCAGCGCCAGCAGCGCCAGCACCACGAGGGGGTCCTGAAGCCCTAAATCGGCCAAAATGCCGCTGAGCTTGCGGTGGGCCACTTCCAGCGTCTGGTCGTGGACCAAGCGGCGGGTGGGCTGGTCCAGCAGCCCCAACGACACCGCCCGGGCGCGGTGGATCTTGTGTTTGACTTCCAGGATCATGGCGATCAGCAGGCGCCGCGGGCGCTCGGGCAGCGCCAGCAGCGCCGTCGACAGCGACGGCGCCCGGTCGCTAAAGGCACTGGTGGTCGGCGGTAGCGGCGGCTCCAGCGGCACCGCGGGCTCGCTCTGGCGGCGCACCCGGCTGCGGAACTTGTCGAAATAGTTGGTCATGTCCGCAACAACGATGAAGGATGGATGGGGAGGTGGTTGGTGAGGGAAAGGGAAGTTTAAGGTGGGGTAGGTCTAGGCGCCGGTCGCCAACAACCTTTTTTTTATGGTATGAAGTGCGGAAATGGGCCGTTCCTGCATACAGTCGGCGCACCGACGCTCGCGGGGCGCCGGGGTAAGGGCGCCGAAATTGCGCCCCGCGCGCTGACCTGTTCCCCCCCTCAACTCTATGGGGATGGGGGGTGAGCGGCGGCCGCGTCTTGGCGGGGTCATCACCAGCAAAGCCCGCAGTGGTGACGGTGCCTGTATGGGGCTAAGTCTGAGGCTACCTAATACAGAGGATCACGTTAGACCCATACAAGGATAAAACGTGACGGAGGGTTACGGCTTAGTCAGCTGTCAGCGATCTGACCGAGGCTTTTATCGATCGTCGCTATCGGAAGTCCGCCAAAATGGCAGCCATCGCTCCGATTGTAGGCTCACTCCAGCCTCACATACAGCACGTGACCCAGGTGCCAAGCGAATTTAATGTGGGGGGTCCTAAGGCGTGTGTGTAAAATGACCTGATGAAGTGATGACCTAAAACTCAGCCTTGCCTGACTACACGTACACGACCCAGGTGTCACCAACAAAAAGCGAATTTTTTTTTTTTTGCGTTTCGAAACTGTCATTCGTGTCACCGTTGAAACACAAACACAGCACATAGTAAAAAATTACTTAGTGCGTTGAAAAGCAAGCATGAGATGTTAGAGAGTCACGGATCAATCTCGAGCGAGACACTGCCTGTCGGACGACACTAGTTTCAGTATTGCTAGCCGACGCGATGAGGGGCGAAGCGGGGTGGAGGTAATTAGTAGTGTCTGCCACCTGGCGGGCACCATATACGAATGGCCGTTTCTGTGGCAGAGATAACGGAAAAAAGGGGAATAGGGGAGATAAAAGAAAAACACGAATTTTGCAGCACTGATGTTTGCAGCACTGATGTTTGAGTTTTGCAGCACGAGTGTTTGCTGCACGGGTGACAGCAAATGGCCCCACATCGCACCCACCTGATCCCCACTATTACAACAATTCCAATGCTCCCCGAAAACGTCACCACCCTCCTCAAACTGACACGGTTTGTCCACTTGGGCACGTGTCACAACAATGTCCCCCACCTAGCGCTCATGAATTATACGTACTACCGCGACGGCGACTCTGACGTGGTGATTATGCTGCTGCCTCGACTGCTGACTAAAATGGCCAATATCGAAGCCAACCCGGAAGTGGCGCTTTTAATCCACGATTGGATCAGTGCTAAAGACAACCAGCCTAACAATGATGGCTCTTCCAGCCGCAGAAACTCGTTATACGAGATGTTGGCCAATATCAATAAGAATGAAATCAGCCGGGTATCAGTGCAAATACAAGGTCAAGCGGAGATCTTGGACCCGAAAGATGCCCGTTTCTCGTTGTATAAGCTGTTGCACTTAAATAACGCCAAGATTGATACCATCCAGGCGAAGAATTACATTGAAGATGATAACGAAAATGCTCTTATCGTGATCAAGGTGGACGGGTGTAAGGTGACCGATACCATGAACAACACCGAAGAATACTCGACGTGAACTAATTACGAACATCCCTTCATTGAGTAACTGAGTCTTGTTCCATTTACTATTCGCAAACATTCACTATTTAGTCAATTGATGAACTGTGACGACAATTGTCGAAGAGAGCTTTGAAAAACAATTGTAGAAACTTAGAGATACCAAAGCCACTCCTTGCCATTGAGTTACAATTTAAAAGAATACCCCAACAGTTGTTTCATTAAGTCAATGAGGACTGCCTTAAATGGCTACACCTATCATCCCTTTAATCTTTAAAAGGCACTAACAAATCAATTCAACTACTAGGATTAAACGTTGTCAATTGGCTCTTGTAAGCCACGATTACTTTTGAAAACTTAAAGTTGGCTGTTTATTCGAAAGACCCGTCATTTGTTTTTATCATCGAGCTTGGATAAACCAGCTTAAGTTCATAATGCTCTTAACGGTCCACCAAATTGTGGCTACATCTTTCAACTATAGTTGCACTCTTGACAATGGCGGCTTGTGGCGATTGAACTAAGAAACAATAGTTAGATCGAATTACAGGCAAACAAATCTGACGTCCAGGTAAGGACACCTCCAGTGATTGAAGAATTTGACAACGTTGGCTAAATGCTGATGATCCACGAGGACGTCAAACGTCAATGGCTAGACGTCAGTGTAGAAAAAGCTAGTCGACGGCCAGCAAGAGGCGATCCAATTGCTAGCCAATAGCACCTTCAATAATGGAAGCAATAGATTTACTCAGGTAAGACACCTACAAAACTTCAATGGTGGATACTTGCAAAGTTATCTTGAAGCCATGTGTATTACTGACAAAGTGGAGGTGATGTCCACGAAACATCACTCGCTGTATATAAAATAGAACCAGTAGAAAAGAAAGCCTTTCATCTGGTTGGTCCATTAAACCAAACACTTGCGAAAGTCCCTCCTCTCAATTGTCCCCTTCAAAAACTGCCAGTAATCAAACTGACCTCAAGAGTAGGTATTCAAACCAAATAAAAATGTTCCAAATTCAAATTGTTCCAAAACGTCAATGCGATAAAATTGGTGTGCAAAATATGATGCAAAAAAGTTACTCGAGATAAAATGCAAATAAGTCCAGTGTCCACCACCAAAGCGCTAAAAGCTGTCTTCGGTGAACGACACGTGGGGCCGGCGCAGGCACCGTTGGCGCTTGTGTTTGCGGCAGTCGACGTCGTGCCAGCTCACCTCCAGGTCAACGTCGCAGTGGACAATCTTGTGGACGATGTGGTGGATGTGGTGGTGGACGGCAAAGAGGCCCATCACCTGGCGCGGGCTCAGCCACTTCGTGGTCTTCGTCGCTTTTGGCGCCGGCGGCGCCACGTCGTAGACACTGGCGCAGTCGTTGCGGCTGATGCTGTTGCGGCTACGCGCCACCGGCGCCACGGCGCCGTCCTCGTTGCGCGACGACGACGACGACGCTATGCTGAACCGGTTGCGCTTCTTCGACGGGGAAGCCGTGGTAGTGGTGGACTCTCTCAGCGCCAGTGGCAGCGCTCTGCGTTTGCGAGTATTGGGGATGGCAGTGGTGGCCGTCAGCGGCTCTCTAGACCGGCGAGACGCCCTCGAAGACCTCGAACTGCGCGAGCTCTTAGCGCTTCGGGCGCTCTCCACTGACGCCTTCGACGCCTTACTGGCTTTGCTCTCCTGGCTGGCCTGGCTTCTCTGGCTCGAGCGCCGGCGGGGCAACGGCAACGAGTCCGTGGCAAACATGGTGGCGACCTTTTCTCCTTTGGCTATCCTTTCGCGGCGTTAAGAAAACGAGTGTAAGCAAACCCAGGGATCCTTTAGCAGGTTTCCTGTGGTACTAGTGGGAAGTGGGGAGGGCGGGAAGGCGGGAAAGCGGCCGTAAAAGAGGGTTTCGGGTGGGTGGGTGTTTGCAGCGCCGAGCTGGGGACAGATATATCACAAGGTCAAAAATGGCTGAGGCGTGGAACAAAATAGTGCGCACAGCGGGNACAGATATATCACAAGGTCAAAAATGGCTGAGGCGTGGAACAAAATAGTGCGCACAGCGGGTCGCGTCGCGCAGCGCCAGCGCCGACGGATGTTGTTGATTTATTGACACCGAAGGGGCGCGCGAGACACGAGCGATTTACCGCCGCCAGCGCTACCACCAGCTAGCGCTGGTGGTGGCTAACACTCTGTAGAGTAAATTGAAGATACAATTCAATGGATAACAGCGTGTGATCGTGTTCGTTGCCAGCAAGCAGAGTATTACTTCCTATTGTCACCTATTGTATATCCCCGATTCGGTTAGCGATCGCCCCGTGCGGGTGCGCGCGCCGCTATACGACGGCAAGCAATAAGGGGTCGGCTCCCCTTTACCGCCGGCGCTGGCCCCTCTCTGTCGTCGATAAATTAATCGCTCACAGCTTCCGTAATTTTCCAGGAACCAAAGATGTCGTTGACTGATCGCGTTTGGACATATTTAGACGGGGCTGGTGAATTCCCTTAATTTCTTTGTGGCGCTAACTGCGCCCGAGGGTCACCAGCACCACGGACCTTCGGCGCGGGCTTCGGTGCCGAAGCTAACCCCGATAGAGGGACTAACAATCAAGGTGAGGTTTGTGATGACATTACTGGATTTACGTAGCAAGGATACCGACGAACAGTGTGTGGCGATGACGTCGGCGGCGTTTAAAACGCTGTGTAGGTTTGCGAGTGCGAGGCCGCGGGTGTTTATTTGTTTGGTTCTCAATTAAGGTGTAAAGCCGCCGCCGTGACGAAACGGGGCAATTAGACGGCCACAAACCCGGGGCTGTGACGTCAACGAATGTATGATTGTCTGTAATCGGCTATAATTGGGGGTGGCTGTAGAACATGTGAAGACGAGGGTGAGTGCTTGTGATTGAATCAGCGCCTGTGATTCGAGAACGAAAAGGAATTAATGGTTTCAAAGACGGTTGAGGATGAATTAATTTGAGTGATTTTACATTGTGATCATGGAGTTTGAGTGATGCCAGTAAATCGTGGCAAAATCGTGGCAAAACTGGGCTCACAAAACTAACAGTATCACATCGAATTGTTGTTTAGCGGTTCTGGTAAAATTTGGTCCCACTGGCAACGGATGGCTACAACTGATCCCTTGGCAGTTTCAGAAATTGAATTTACCACGAACAGTTGTCAAACCGTTCTCGTGAAGTTATTGCTAAATCGGACGGCGTGTTCGGTTGTGGAAATACTGTACATTGTTTTCTCTGAAGAATTGAATGTGGCTGATGATTGGATCTTGCAATAACCCTCCTACTAAAACAAATAGATGAGACTTGGTTCTAGCAACGGCTCTCCTTTCTTTAGCAATTATTGTAAAGCTGCTAGTTTATTTTTGTAAGGACAGACTCACTTCTTTAGATCGTAGAAATTGCTTCTAATTAACTCTAGCAACGATGCTCCTACGAGATTTTCAAAAGCTATTCATCGATTTCAGCTACTGTTTAAGAAAATGGTAGATAATCTTAATGTTGAGAGCCAGAAATTTCATCCCAATGGGTGAGACAAAATTCAATTATGAATGTTCGATTGAACTGAAACGAATCTCAAACATGCTAAGCTTACTTAGTCTAGGTGAGTCCGATTAGACCTCCTAATCTCTAATTTGTTTGCATTAGTTAAAGATGAAAAAGATGACACCCATAGAAAGAAGTGTACCATGCAATATTACTAGCAACGCTAGTCTTCGATGTAGATAGTCCTTTTCAGACAGTAAGGGGATCCATTGGGTTCCTTCCTCCCGTCAGGAGGTCGGCCCCCCATCGCAGCGGCGGCCACACTACTGCCACCACTTTCCCCGTCACCAACCCTAAACTTATTGGGCCAAACGTGTTAGAGTCAATCAGATGGAAATAGTTATCCCCCTCGACCCACACGTGGTTTCTGGGGACGCCCGCCTTCTGTTTTGGGTACGGCTGTTTAGGGTACACGGTATCGCCCGCCACCGCCACCACCCGTTTGGTGAGGATCTTTTCCGGGTCTCGAGGCAGTCTAAACATGATAACGTCTCCTCTATGAATGTTTGAAGCGGTTTTGGCGCCGAATTTGGTCACTAGCACCACGTCTTCGGCCGTGGTCAGCGTCCCCGGATTAAACGTCGGCAGCATCAGTCGGCCCGTGATACGGCATGGCAGCACGCCGTGGTTTAACACGGTGTATGCCACGGGAAGCCAGGTAAGCCCGATCACGGCTTTGCGTAGACTCAGACTCATGGGTGATGGGTGTGGAGTAAAGTTGGTGGTTGTTCGAGTCGCACCCGTGCCATTTTCAGATTTTTCATTCAATGTGTTATATGCAGGACCAAATTTCAACGCCGCACCGGGTTTCACGGCCTACTACACCTGTACTCATCCTAGCATTGCCACAACATCAAAATGAGCACCACGGGCGTTCTTGATCAAATTCTCCTTGAAGATATCCTGCGGTGGTGTCCGGCTCAATTTCTCGAGTTTCACAAGTGCATGCTGAAGCCCGACACCAACTGCGATCTCCAGCAAATGGCGTTGGCCAAGTGCATCAAAAGCGAGGTCCCGCTGATGCAGCGGATCCAGCTGGTGTGTGCCGGCAAGCTCCAGGCCTACGACGCCTGTTTGAGAATGCACAACTCCCGCGTGGACTCGTGCAAGCACGAATTGGCCCAGTTGAGAGAGTGTGCCTTCGGCGAGGTCGACCCCAGCAAGAAGAAGTAAATTCGGTAGTATTACCACTTACAACGGCTTTTTGCACTCTAAATATATTCATAAACATTTCCAATAAACGATTCTGAAGGATTTCGGGGAAGATATTCGGGACCATCGGAACCCCGGTACCGGCCAATAGTGTTTTCGGCGAATATCGCCTATATCGAAAATACTGGTTGTTACCTAGTTTTATTGACTTCTGCAGATTTGGTTTTTTCCGGAGTTTGGTTGGTTTTGGGTGGTAGATAGATATTTCATTGGGTTGGTCGTGGTCGGGTTTATCCGCCGGGCCACTAGAAAGTTCCGAGTTTTTCCGGGCAAGTCTACTTTCTCTGGCCTCCAGAATAATAATTCTACATGCTCGGAACAATAGAAAACGAGGTGTGGATCACAAATGCGTGCAGGTGTGTCAAAATCCCTGCCGACGTCTGCTGCCGGAAAAACGAACCCGAAGAAAAATAATCCGGACTAAGGCAATTTTCCACTGATAACGGAATAATATCCGGAGAAAGGTGGTTGTTCTCCGGCAAAAGCAATATGCTTGTGAAGCCAGCGTCATTCCGCTCATCTCAGCGAATCGTTCGTATCGGGGACCGTTTTCGGGGGTATTCAGATAGTGCACACCCCCTGTAGCCTGTCTCCTTTTCTTTAGTTCCCCCTGCATTACTGCCAGCCCCCGGAGAAATTCACAAACCGCCGAATGCCTAGCGCCCTGTATATAGTTGTATAAGGTGTACAGAGCTGGTGAAACCGCTAAGGTGGGGAGACCAATTCGTGTGACATTACATGACACCGTCATCGTTAATTCTCTCAGAGAAAAGAACCACTGACACTTTCAGAGAATATTTTAATTGCCAGTATACATCAAACAATCTTTGCTACAGGGGGTAATACGAAGGTTTCAAATATAGTGTTGGATGTGGTGATTCTCGTAGTTTGAAACAGTACGGTGGGTCTGTCGCAGCTCGCGGCGACCAAATTTGCGGCGCCATCAACAAATCTTCACGAGTAGCGCCAGCACGCTATTCTAGAAATGGCTGGTTCTTTGAGAATTTACTCAGCGCCCGCTCGACTTTTGATGACCAAATGAAGGTATACGGTGATTGTGGTCTAATTCAGGGCTACCATGGTCCAGCGCTGAGTGATTATGGCCTGGTAATCGCTCATCCAGCCATCTCCCCGACGTCAGCACCGATCCAGGACCCAAAACTCAAAACCAAAGGTACCACCGTCATCACCAGCCTCGATTATACCCCCTACGGTCAACAAACTTTGATTGATTGGTCTTTTTCGTTGTTAAATAAGCCCCATTCTTCCTGTGCTTAGCCCGCCGGCGGCCGCGCCTCTCGCGCCGCGCGCACCCGAAGTCGCGCCCCGCTTGCTTCGAGCCAACCTCCGCCGAGTATGCTTGATCCGGGGCTCAGGCTTCGCCGGGCGGTGGTTGAGGGCAACCTCGACAACGTCAAGCGGCTTCTCCACCGGTTCCCGGACTTGTGGCTCAACCCGAACCCGCAGCACCAGGGGTGGACCAACCTCCACTACGCGCTGTTCCATGGCCACTACCTCGTGGTGTTCTACTTGGTGCTGTTTGTCACCCGCTCCCACGGCACATTAGCCGACCACTTCCTGAGGCTTGACCTCGTGCTGTTTGACGGCGTATCTCCTTTACACGTGCTGACGATCAACCACCACTTACAGGTGCTCAACTACCTTCTCCAGGAGTTTTCGGACCCCCGGTGGGTCAATATGGCCGGCGGCGAGCACCAGCGGACGCCGCTCCACTACTGCTGCGTCCACGGGTTCGCCCAGGGGATGCGCCTCTTGCTCGAGTGGGGCGCCGACTACAGCGCCCGCGACGGCCACGGCGACTCGGTGCTCCACCTCTGCTTCCAATACGAGCGCGACGACTGTGTCGAGGTGCTCTTAAGGTTTATTGCCCGCACTCTCCCTGAGGGCGAACAAGCTTTGAAGTACGTGGAGCAGATGCGCAACCACCGTGGCGTCGTCGCCACCGAGTACTTGCCGACGTTCGAGCTGGGCCAGCATTACGAGAAGATGAAGCACGATACGTTCAGACAGCGGGCGCTCGACGGCTACTCCCAGCTGAAGCTGCGGCTGACGCTCCTGATAGCGGAGCCGATAGCGCCGCCACCAGCAGTAACCGGCGCCGCCCCTCACACTCCACAACTGCTGCCGACAGAGAACAGAGTATTGCTTTCGCCCATCATTTCCGTGTCCAAGCAGAAGCGCACAAACCTGACCACTCGCGCCCACTCGCTGCTGCTACCTTCTGGCGATAGAGGCACCGACCGCCACGATCGCGATCTGCGCCCGCCCAATTTGCGCAAGCGCCTGAGCACGGTGACCGCTGTACGCCCTGGAAATGCCCTGGTGGTGCTGGCGGCGACGCTGGCGCTGAACGGGGCGCTGCGACTGCTGCTGATCGTGGGGCTGCTGGTGGCGCCGCTGATCGTGACTACGCTGCTGGGAGCACTGACAGAACCGCCAGGAGTTCAAATGGCGCAATTGGCGCAAATGGTGCCAGGAGGGCAGATGGCGCCGGCGCCGACGTTCGCCAAGCCGCCACCGCTGTTGAAACTGATAACAATATCGCCGCTGGTGCGCAAACTGAGCGGCGACACCGGCCTCGACTCGGCGCTGCCCCAGCTGTATATACTGGAGCTGCCAGCGACGATGATGCTGCCTCGCCGGAGACTTCTGGGGGGCCAGCCGCGACCACCTCCCGATGCGTTTGGCTTCTTAAGTCAATTAACCTTCGAGAAACCGATCCCCGAGGCCGCAGTCACGGCAGCGCAAAATGCTGTGGTCCAGCTGATGCTGCCGCCACGGCGTAAAGTGCTGGGAACGCCGTTGCTGCTGGTACGCATCCACAACTCTAGCAGCCGCACTCTGCTATATGGTGATGCGGCGCCACCAGCACCACTGGCATCATCAGGTAGCGGGCTGGCGAAACCGCGCCAGCGGCTGACGCTGAACGACTCGTTGCGGCTGGCGTTTGGGTTGCGTAAGCTGAAGAGCTCAGGCAATATCGGCAATAGGCCGCTGCTCCGCAAGACGAAGACGGCGGTGCCGCCTTTACCCGAGGACGATTCCAACAATTTCAAAGGGATCTCGTTCAAACGCGTGCGGTCACAAAAATAGCAGGTTGCCATCCCTACACCAATACCATCAAATTGCATTATTCCTCAGTGAGGAGACAAATTCAGACAACAATACAGACACCTACTTACTCAAATACACAAAGGCTAAACCTTACCGTTTTTCATCGATTTCTCTCGCCTCTACTACTCTAATACTTTGATACTCGAAACGGTTGAAACCTAAATACTCTTTCGAAGTGTATTTTCGTGATGTTCTCTACTTTTTTTGCCATGCACATGATTTTTGCACCCGAATTTTTGGTAGTTTGTGCCTGATCCTTTGGCAATTGTAGTTGAGATTTGAGTATACTATATCGGTTATCACTAAGTTGATCGTGTGAAATTGCCTTATAATTCAACGGCTCATTAACTGGGCATTAATTGGACCAACAGGTTTAGCCCTTCCAGCAGAAGCTAGACCTGCCGGCATAACGTTTTACCGGTGAATGCAAGCGACTATATGCGCTGTGGGACCCGTGTTTATGTACGGTGGGTTTAGTGGTGCTGGAGGGTTTAGTGGGGGAAACACTGATCATTCAGCAGTAACCACTTAGCAATAGCTTATTAGTGAGCTGAGAAACTCGCTTGCTATGCTCCCTGAGTCTAGACCCAATCTAGACCCCCGCCCTCAATTTTACAGTTTGGGAACGGCAGTTATGTTTGTGTCGTTTACCGGTAACCCGCGGCTTCATGGTAACACTTTAGAGTTTTTTGAGTTTTTGGTGCCCACTACCTAAATGGCTGCCGATAAAAAGTACCACATCAGACGACGGCGAGTTTTAGCTGATTTGACCTCAGACTAATCCGTGTTTCATATATTAAGTTAGGAGGTACAGTGAATGAAATAGGGGTTGGAATGAGGGCATATTCAGGTTGACCTCCTGTGGGGCTTTGAGGCCTAGGGTCAACAGGAATGTGCGTGAGTATCGCATGCAAGAAATAGTCTCTGTTGATAATATTGATATTATTATTAGAGCTCATTTTGTGCCATTAGTCGACGCTAGTCGACGCACATGGTGGCATTGGGATGCTGTGTTGTGTTGTCTTTATCTTAACGCACGCCACCTCTGGTTCAAATAGCAGGGCTCGTAACTAAAGCCATCAACATTCCCCATGTCTCTACTCACTGTCGAGGAGACCAATTTACTGGAAACGTCGAAATGGTAATTACGACCGTAGCTTCAAACTGACGACGTAGCGGCCGAGTTCAAGCGCCGCCGTCCACGCGCGGCGGTCACCGTCGTACGCCAGTAGAAGCATCGCGTCAAAAAACCCCTGATTGTCGTCGCGGCGGCGTCGATACTCAAGCGCATCAAGCGTAGTGCGAAGGAAGGTGCTGCTGGGGAGCTTGTTGCGGTGGAGCTTAGGTGGGCCTGAGGGTTTTGGAACCCCTGGTGGTGGTGGTGGTAGTGCCGGTACTTCCGGCGCTGATGCCGGCACAACTTCCGGCGCTGGTGCGGGCGTGGTTGTAGGCAATTTTGCTGGTGGCGGCGGCTCGGGAGGGGGTGCTCCCGGTGCCGGGAACAGCGAGGTGAGTGGCATCAGCGCAAACAGCGTCATCGGGTTCATATAGTAGATTTGTGGGTATAGCTGTTGCGGCTGGGGTACAAACGGGTCTTGCGGCATCAGAAACAGCGGGAGGTAGACCAGCGGGGCGGTGGCGGCGGCGGATGCCCCCACTGCCGCCGCTGATGGCGCTGATGGCGCCGAGGGGGGCGCCGCAATGGCTGCTGACGGTGGCGGTGGGACAACTGCGGGAAGCGGGGCACCAGCGCCGGGGGCGAGCGCTATCGCTGGTTGATGTAGTGTTGCCGGCGCCCGTTGTGGCGCCAGCGCCTCGTACCGCGCCTCCATCATCGCCTTATATCGGATCGCCTCGAGCTCTTCAGGGCGCTTATCCAAATAGTCACATTTGACCTTGTACTTGACGCAGTTCTTGCACTGGGGCAAGTCCTCCAGGCACTTGACCTTGCGGCGCTTACAAGTATCACACCCGAGGCGGGAGTTGCGGTGGCGCTTGCGCTGGGCTCGAGGGGGCGACATCATCGCGCCCAGGTTTTGATTCAAACTCAAAGGAAGGCAAGGGTAGCTGACACAGAGAGAGCGACGTGATTAGGGCTAGGGCAACCCCAGGAAGTCGGTGGCGAGCCTCGAGGAGTGAAGCTCCCGTTGGTAAGTAGAGCGCAGGCGCGTCGGAGCTCTGTGATCGCTTTCCTCTCGAGATCACTGGAGAACACTGGAGACCAAGTGGCTTGGGAGTAAACGCGTGGGACAAGCGTGGGGTAAGCGTGGGGTAGTGAGGCCAAGGACAGGCACACTTGTCGAATGCTGATTGTTTGTTTTTCAACGTGTTTTCCAACGGCAATTATGGCCTCAGGGGAATGTTATGGGCGTAAATAGCGGCTGATCGCTCATCTGCTTAAACACAAGCGCCCTGCACCGAGTTCTGTGTAGATTCCCGCCTTGTTCAAACTAAAATACCACAGCGGATAGAGCGGCGCCGGGGGCGAGACCGCGGGCGCCCGACGCGACGGTGGGCGCGAGCGCCGACACCGGCGAAAAGTCGGCGACGTCGACAAACAACCGCTTTCGGATGATATATCCGGTTGTAGGCGTTTCCGGTATCGGGGATAGCGAGAGGCTGAAGGGTGTGGGGGGCGAAACTAGGTTCGAGAGGAGCGCCTACCGGGCGCTAATTGGGGCCGCCCTGCTGAGCGTCTGCAGGCGGCCCGCCCATTGGTGCGAACCGGCCCCAAAACGTTGGTGCGCCGTAAACAATGACGACCCAATATGCGCCCCTCGAGATTCCCCTCGTAAGGTCCAGGCACCGCTCGAATAGCATTAACAAGGGAACATTAACAATTGGAGTCAGCAAATCGATGCTGGGTAACATTTTTGGTATTTGTAAGCGATTAATAACCTTATTTGGGTAGCTGCCACTGCGTGTGTTTGGGTTTTCGCAACATTAGTAAACAACCGATATGGGTCGCTTACGGCGTATGTGATCGCCAGTTCGTATCCCAGCGAGGCCGATCAGATCAACATTCGATTCCTCATTTGCTTCACTAATTGTACCGGATGATACCTAGGCGACTTAGCTTCAATTTCGGCGGTATAATAGACGCCTTTGAGTTTTGCGAGGAGGGGCCACAAAAACGAGGCCAAAGATCCACTACCACAATGTTAATGATTCGAAGTTAGTATATGGGAATCGACAGAGAGTGCTGTGTTGATTTGATCGCTTGTTGACTTGGATTGATTGTCATTACCTTAACGATGTTATTGTTTCGATCAATTTGAATTAGGTGACGTTTTCCGATCTCGTCCTACTCAAGTCTTGGCTGAAACCAATACTGAAACAACTAGTGAAACAACTTTGAAACAACTTTGAAACAATCAGTGATGATGATGGGCTGATACATGCTTTTGCCACCCATTTTCTGATAAAAGCAACAACGCCCATGGTGAATGTGCATCAACAAAATCACCAACAGTCCAACAACACATCCGTCCACGCCTGCCCCCATTGCCAAAGCATGACCCTTCCTCATACTACTATCCCCTCCTTCTCCCCTACACTTGATTTGCTTCTTTATTGTTATTACTATGAAGGTTCCTCTGTGTGGTCTATAAAAATCGCCTGGGTTGATACAAAAAAATGAGACCACTCAATTGATAAGCGTCAAAAGATGAATGATAAAGAGATAAGAGAAGGGGTATTGAATTTTGGAGATGATGGCCAGAATTTCCGCCTCAAACTGCCATCGAAATGAATCAGAGTTGGTCGAGCGACATCGCCGCCAGTGGCGTTGATTGCCCCATTTGAGGGAACGATGACACGATTATTGAGTTGGTGGGCGCCATTAATGGCGGCAGGAGCGCCAACAGAGCCTCGAGCTCCGCCGGCACTTTCAACAGCCCGTCAGGGGGCGTGAGCGATTGCATCTGCGACGGCACCATGGTCAAGAACAGCTGGTGCGGCGTCATGGGAATCGCAGACGGGACGTGGTGGTTATAGAACAATGCAGTATTGTCAATTGGCGCCGGCGCCGGGTTCGTGGGAGGGAGCGTGTGTGAAGGATACGCCATGCTGGGTGCAATAGATGCGATGCTAGTGTCAGGAGACACGGTGCCGATTTGGGCCACGGTGTTTTCAAGGTGGACAATGCGGTTGATAATGATGGCATTAAGGCTTTCCTGAGTCTGGTCGTGGCCACTACGGGGCACCAGCGACATCAGAGCCTGATCAGTGTTTTGTTGGTAATCAACGAGACCCATGGTCAATAATTGCAAAAGTGAAATTCCCCCATTGTCAACGTGGTTGATTCGGGGCGTCAGCGACGGCGCCGGTGGCGACTGACGCTGTTTTTGCCATTCAAATAACCCCGACAGTTGTTCCTGCATGTTGTCGGGTATTTGTAAATGCGCGCTTGCGGAATCGAACTCAAGGTCTTCAATGCCTCTTGGCAACGGCAAGCTGTCAGTAGTGTCCAAGTGAGGGCGCTTAGGCGACACCTGATCGACGTCGCCGTCCGAACGCGAGCGCTTGATCGCCGGTCGGGGCTCGGATTGCGACGCCAGCGCAGGTGGGGTTGGGAAAAGCAGTTTGACCTGGTGTTGGAGCATCAGTGCGACTGGTTTCTCGGGCACCACCACTTCTGGAGCTTCCTTATCTGGCAACTCCGCTTCTGGCTCCGATTGGGGCTTGTCCGGTGGGTAGCAGCATTTCGTTCTATGTCTGACACAGTTTTTGCAGCGGGGAGTGGATTCGCAGCACTTGACATGGCGTCTCTTGCATTCGGAGCATCCAAATTTCAGCTTTCTGTGCTTCCGGCGGTGGCGGTTTCTGGCGGTTTTGGCAACCATTGGGGTACCAATTATCGTTCTGGGGTATTCGAAATGCTTTTGGAAGTGGTTTTGCTTTTTATATTTGGCACTGGTTTTGGGGTATACCCTTTTGAAGTGATAAAGAGTTTTTCTTTTTTTTTTCTGTGGAGAAGCGAGCGGCTGGGGTTTTTGTCTGCCAGAGGCGGGACGGCGGAAAGGGGGGAAAATTATTGGGAAAAAAATGCTCCGAGCAGCTCCGAGCGACCCCGAGTGAAAGCACATGCAGGGCGCCCAGGTTCGAAAGGTGTCTCCTCCAACAGTGATACTATTCGATCGTCCCTGGTTGCCAACTAAATCCTGGGGGTTGGTGCACCCAGGGATCTTGGCAACCGTAACGGTGGATACACATGGTTACGGCGACGTGTCGTTGTTACCTATAACGCAATTGTACGTGGGGGGGCGTTGGGACGGCTGGAGTAGGCCCGGGGCGCTGCGCCCGCCTTGCACGCCGCCGACCGCCTGCCACTAGTATAAGTCACCTGAGGTGTCACCCCGATGAAGGTCATCCTGCATATATTAAAAAGCGTGTCGATAGTACCTGCGGAACCACTGCACGAAGCAGAGACCCCGTCACCCCAGGGGTCGCGCCAGCGCTATCCCCGGGTGACTCAGCCACAGAAAAATTGGTGGAAGCACATCCGGGAAAACCTCTCACCCCAGCCGTCGATGATTACCCACCACTTGAGCTTCTCTTCCTGTCCATTTGGCGGCCACTTCTCTCTGTCGTGTACGCCTCATACGAAAGAATCGACTATATCGTGGGTTTGTCGTATCTCAAAAGCTTATTTCAATATCGAGAATCGTTAATGGGCTTGCCCCTGGACTGGGCGTTGGTGAGGGCGTGGCTGGCTCGCTTGTCCCAGTTGGGAGGGTGGGGTCTGCAGGTCGGGGAGTACACCTCGCTACTTTGGCCATCGGGGAAATGGAGTAATCATTTAATGTTAGCGGGGCCCGTGTGTCGTCCAATAGCATCCCCAGACTCGTCGCCGGTTAGGCAGCGTTGGTAACTATTCCTGTGTACAGCTTCCCCTCAGTGTCGCACCAATAACAAAGCCAGCCCCCTTATCGTCCCAACGCTCTCAACCGAAATGGGGAAGAAACATCGGACAACTAGGAAATGTCTAAGGGGGAACCGTTAAGCCGTTTGTGGGTCGAAAGCCTTGATTATGGAGTAAGCGAGGCCACGACCAGTTTAGCGAATTTAGCAGCACTTTGGTAGGCCATTAGTTATAGGAGTTGTAGCCGGTGTAGTCGGCGTACCCGTTTTGCGAGGGGTTTGGCGGGGCTAGTCGCAGCCATTCGCTCTCAAAGTACTTGATTATCTCATCATCGTCGTTCGTAATCATGGGACTCACCGGCAGCACCAATTGGCTATCAGTTTGACTGCCAGTATAGCTACCGTGTTGACTACCATTTTGACTGGTAGGCAGCCGGTCACTCGAATAGAAGTCCTGGGTATCGATCCAGGGGCTAAGATGGCTTGTTTCCAGTTGCAGTGGTGTTAAATTGGGTGACATTTGGGTGATTAACGGGTTCACTCGCAGTGAGCCTGTATCGACCAGAATTGACGGTTTTTTGGTCCCACCACCACCACCATTAACAGTATCTTTGGTATTAACCGGTTGACCATTTTCCTTAGGGCTGACATCTACCCTAGAGTTAGCAATCGCCTCGTTGAGTCGCTGCGCCGCTCGGTGATTAGCTTTGGTCTCCTCGTCCATATCCTCAAACCCACACCGCCTACCGGATTTCATACATTGGTGGCACTTGGGCATCGTCTCCAGGCACTTGATTTTGCGGGCTTTGCACGTCAGGCACCCGAGTCTCAGCTTGCGGTGCGGTTTGCGAACTTTGGCTTTCGTCGGCGACGACATGGCTCAGACAGAAAGGAATGGATATAATTCAATGGGAATAACCGTCGTGGAATTCCGTATATCCATTCGTATATAAACTACGGGGTGTCTAAGCCGGGGCCGTGCAGCCGTGCCCCCGGAATGACCGCGGGGGCTGTGTCCGGCTTTATTCCCCGGGGCTCAAACGACCGGCCCGTAAACGGAACGGACGGGGACGAAAAAATCCCTGACCTCGGCGACAAAAATGATTAATAACGAGCTTAGTAATACCGATACTAACCAGTGGTGGACAACTACCATCTAATAGTCCCAGCTAACCCGTGTTTCGACCACTGGCACTGCCCCACGCCGACAGTGGGCTTCGCCTCTACGGCACGAGATTTAGAGCCGACATTACACACGAGCCGGCCCGTTATTGTCTGATGCCGGATCGGGGCTGTTGCTTGCAGGGGCTGGTGGGGCTGAACCCCGACAATCGTTCCGATCAAGCATGAGCCTACCGCCCTCTCGATCCGGTAACCGCGAGCGAAAGTAGTCAATTTAGCTAATCCAGGGGTAAGCCATTAGTCACAGTCGAATTACGTGGTTTTATGTGTGATTCCACTGGTCCGGGGCTTGGCGATATACGATTATTTTCCGCGTGACAGTGACCATGGTTGAATATTTTTGTCAGCTTTTGCTCCGCTATTGTTTGTCAATGCATCGATTTAATGTCTGGAAGATGATTTACGGGTGTAGTGTGACGTGTACGACGGAGCCTCATCTGTTATGGGGGTGACTCATGGCATGTTATTGCAGTCGACGAGATATAGGTACATCTGGGACATAACAACATTCCCCTAGTGGTCAAGGTCGTTTTGATCATCACCAGAATTGACCAGGATGCTGGGTCTTTCTGCTAGCATTTCCTCGCCTTTGTGATGAAAATGACAATAAACCGTAAATTTGTCGCCGGTGATGTCTTATCTGTTAACAATAGAGCTGATCTATTACTAACTGGTTGTATATTTTACGTATGCTATGATCTAGTATGTGGAAGACTACCGGTGCCTACGTCGGCGGGTACTGGTGGTGGCAAAGGTAGCAGTCGAGTATAGTACACTTTAGAGGGTCGTGGGCGATGGGAGGCGGCTGGGCCATTGATGGGGCCATCAGTGGCATTGGCGGAGCCATTTGAGTGGGTGGAGGTATGGAGTTTGTTGGGGCCTCGTGGCTCGTCTCATTAGAGTTTGAGAGGGTATGCGGAGGGAGGGTCGACGCCAACGGCAGTGGCTGAGGGAGACTATGCGGAGGTAGCAGTTGTGGAAGCGGTTGCTGAGGGTCAAATTCGTAGTAAGAGGAGTACGTCGTGCCCCCCATAGGCCCCAGTGGAGGGATGGTGCCGGGAATGGCCGAGGCCGCGAGCGGTAAAGTGCTATTGTACGCCGGTAAAGGTAATTGGCCTGGCGGTAGGGCTGTCAGCGGCATCATCAGCGACATGTCTCCAAACCCCAGAATATCGTGAAATTCCGGGTAGGGGATGTCCTCGTACGCCTGTCGCGGCGGGGCCACGGCATTGGCGATTGTGGTCACGGAATTAGTCGTGAGGGCATGGTTAGTCGGAGTCGCCTGCCACTTGACGGCGTGGGACCGCGTCTTGTCGTCGTCGTCCAGCTCCGACCCCTGCTGGAGCTTTGCCCTCCTGAGCCGGTCGAGCTGGTGCGGGGTGTAGTCCAAGTAGTCACAGTGCTCGCCGAGCTTGACACACTCCTCACATTGGGGCAACTCCTCCAGGCACTTGATGCGGCGGCGCTTGCACGTGGCACACCCGAGCCTCAGCTTTTTATGGGACTTTCGTCGGAACCCCAGCTTGTTGCGGTACCCCTTTCGTGGCATCTGGCATTGGCACTGACGACGTGGACAGAGGACTCAGGACGCGGGGGGGTAGCTGGCGGTATATACGCCCGGCGGTAGGCGCAAACAAATATCTCGTGGGCGGCGTCGTATTCGTCCGGCATCTGGGGGTGGCCTATGCTCTGTGGAAGCGGCTTCTCCAGCATGAGCACCAATGGAACTCCGGCGCATTGCAGGTTATCGGGCAGCGTGACACCGATCCCCGGGATTTTTTGGTGTTATTACCGGCAGGTGCCCACTACAGGAAAAAGACGATAATTTCGGCAATCAATCACCTATGGTCTAGCTAGCGTAGCGTTTACTCTGTAAGTAAGTCAGGGTGCGTTGACGTGAGATAATACGTCGCTGCGGAACCTGCGGGCTCGCAATAACCCAAGAGGGGTCCCTCACGTGCGCCGGGTAACTGCTAGTGTGTGAGGTAATAGGACAGCGATCGCCCCCGGCCTGTCTCAGCCATGATTAAGCGGCTACTAAGCCCTCGATTGTAATCGACGACTAAGGGAGGGAGTTATACGGCTTATTAATCGTTAATAACAGACAGTTTCCAGGCACCGCAACCGTCTGGGGTTTACCGCTGAGCTTCGGGCGGGCAAGGTACGCTTGACTTAACCAAGTACCTTATTGAATTCCTTGATTAGACAGGCGCTTTGTGAGGGTTGGGGGAGTATGCGGCCGATGCAGCGATAATGCGGGCAGACTATTGGCCAGTGCTCGGGGTTCATGCGGCGAATTTCGACGGCAAATTATTTCTCGGTGGCGTGGGGCCAGTGAGTGATTTCCAGCGGGGTTTTTCCAGCCTCGGCGATTAGCGGCAACAAACAAGGTAAAACCACTCAAGCAAACAATGAATGCCAATCAGCTCAAGGGGCTAACACTGGTGGTGATCACTTTATAACTGGGCTTGAGATCTTCCTGCGGGATATATGTGGTCGCCGGAACCGTGGCGTACGATGCCTGGGGGGATAATTGCGTTTGTGGCAATTACCAAGGCGAAATGAACCTGAAATGCTCTCGGAAAATTTCGCCCATGAGGACTAGACTAGACTAATAGAACTACTAAGCAGCCTATTGGTGTAAGATAGTGGTTTTCTGCAATGATAGCCGCGAATGAAGCTTACCTCGAAGCGGAGACAACGCGGGGGTGGCGCATCCAAATCGCTTCTGCCAAAGCTATTTGCTATTCGCTATTTGCTTCGAAATGACCAAATAAGGCTTCCATCAGCCGAGACTGTTGTGTTGTTATTGCCTTGCATCAAGAAATATACCTGCCGAGGCTGCACTACAATTTGCCTCTACCGTACACACATGATAATTCCGATCATGTGGAATGTTGCTATAGCCGGATATACTCCGATGATTCATGATCTAAATCGTGACGTCGCTGATGGTGCGTGAAACTCACGCTCACAATTCATGGGGCTCCGTGATCGGTGCCGGAATTGAGGAAGTGGGTGGTTCTGATGTTATTGCAGCGGTGGTGCTTCCGTTACTGGTTGGGAGAGTATTTTTGAAGGAATACGGGGGAAACTATTAGACGAGGTGATACCTTGCCAAAAACGGCAGGCGATGGCGCCGAAGCGGTAAACAGGCAGCAAAACGGCAGGTAGGGGCGACAACCAGCAGACTGATGGCTTCCAGGTCATTTTGGCAACCGTTCATCTGGCAATCGTTCATGACCAGATGGAGAGTGAAACATCTACACAGAGTCTTCAATTCTACACAAAGCTTCGTTAAGGCGGGTGCGCTAATTTCGCTATAAATGGTGACAAATTGTGTATAAATGGTGACAAACATGCCGAGGATCAGTGACATTACACCGACAATGCTACTATACATCAGAATAGAATGATTGGTCCAGCCAAGCGGGTTAATTGTCGGGAAGAGCGGCGTAGAGCTGGTCCCAGGGGATATCGTCGACGTCGACTTCGCTATCGTCGGTAGCAGGGGGACTTGAGGCACAGTGGCTAAACAACAGCGCCACGGGCAAACTGGAGGTACTGGACGGTTCAGGGGAGTCTTCGCCAGTATCGGTTTCATCGTCAGGGTCGGGAGTTAACGGCAAGTAGTATTTTTCCCGGAGAAAGTCCCGCTTCTCCTTGTGAGATAGACTCTGGTAACTGCACTGGACCTTGTGGATGGTGCACCGCAGGCACTGGGGGAACAGTTCGTCGCATTTGATACGGCGCTGCTTGCAATTGTCGCAGCCGAGTCTCAGCTTTTTGTGGGACTTGCGGTGCTTGATGGCGTTGGCGGCTGTGGGAGCTTTGGTGGCTTTAGCTTCTTTTGGACGTTGAAATGTAGTGGGCATTCAAAGGAGTGGACGGCTTGCCAGTGGGAGACGGGGACGCAATGGTACTTATATAACTTGGTCAACAGGTCGGCTAATTCGTTGAATGACATAATGTCGGCCGACGTCTTGAGAACCTCTGCCGATGTACAGCAGGCGCTGCCGGACCGGATGTGGGGTAGGCAAGCGAAGCCAAACGGCGCTGATGCCTTAGTACACGGCAAAGAAATGGTGGAGAAATAGATAGTAAACAGTTGGTGTATGTGCCCAATCAAGGGTCGTAGGCTACTAGCACTACGGGTTTACACCGTTTAATCACCGGCGGCTTGGCAACCCCCGTGGTTTCTTGGTTTCTGGAAAGCCGTTACCAGTCACGGCTGAAAAGAACATATTTGCGCGGGCAGTCATTCCTTTGCTGGACTTGCCCCTCGGCCCGGGTAAAGCAATGCAGGGGGATAGAGATACGCTAAGCCTACCTCTTGATAAGTAAATATCAGTTGGCACGGCTAACGAGACACCCCGTACCTCCGAGAAATGTCGTACACTAGAGAAACACCCGTGCTGCAAAAAATCCACCACCGACTCCAAACACTACTAGGGACAACCCCGAAACCCACCCCCAGCAATCGCTCAGGGGCTCTCGGGTCCAACACAGCCACAGTCGGCGGTCACTGCCGTCGTTTCCCCCTCGTCTTCCCGTAGACATTGTTGCCCTTGGAAAGCGCAATGTTGTATGCCCGAAATGCGACATTAGCGGAGAGGGTCCCTGCTCGATTCGGGCTGCACGGAAGTTAATGACGAAATAACCCCGTGGGTGGTGCGGAGGAGAGCGTTGCGAGCGTGGCTCCTGGTATATTCAGCCCTCCCACTCTTTGGGGGAAGTCGGAGGGGTCACCGCCAATACTTAAGCTCCAAAAGCAATCTACCGCCATTCGCAAAGCTTATGTGATAGAGCTATCTTCTCGTTAAGCTAGATTACGGATATGTTATCTTATGGTTAAGTTGGCCTATAGTATTTCCAATCTATCGGCTACTAAGGCTTTCTGGTGCCCGCAGCCGACATGTCTCAGAAAAAGCGGACGACGACGGGTTTAGGGTCTTTGGCTTCTGTGGCGCGGTGGGGCCCCGTGCATAGCCCCCAAAGCTCACGGCGCACAAAGCCCCTCGCCGGCAGCGAACCCCCGCACCTCGCGTTTAGTGTAAGCAGCACTGGCCAGCGATCTCGCAGATCCCGAAGATCAGTGACCAAGAGGGGCTATGGGGGCTTGTTGCCAATGGCTCGGGGCTTTGGCTAGCTATTAACACGTTCAGAGCACAATTTACCAGGAATTTGGCGTGGAAAAACCATTGACTTTGTCCCAACCCCTCACTAAGCTTCGATGCGTGTCACCTTCTCGTTTTCGGGGCCAGGGTCGAGGCACAAGATGCAATGGCCACGGATCCAGCGGCAGATACGAATGCGAATCAGACGCCAACGAAGAGTGCCACCAGCAGCCGTAAGTGGCTTGACGAGGCTCACTCTCGGCTCACACTTGACGGGTGAGTGTGTCCCACCCATATTTTTTTCCTGTTTGCACCCACACCTTTCAGTAGTGGTGTGGCGGTCGATGACGTCAGCAGCCCCGCGATGTGAGCGTTCGGCCACCAGCCCTCAGAGCGATACTCTCTGGGCGATCACGCCGCGGTTGAGGAAAGGGCGATGACGCAGACACGGGCGCCGCCGGGTTACTCGAGCGTCGTAGTCAGTAGTAGCTTGCTGTCTGTGTTACCGCATAGGTGTCGCATAGCTGTCATGTAGATATTATTTTTTATATTCAATCAGTAATACTCCTAAACCGGCAGCGAGCCCTGAGTGATTACCGCTGACGTCGGCAATTTCACCTGGGGGGTGAAGCGGGATGTTGACGCGGGTGAGGGCTGCGGGTTATGGCTGTGGGAACCACGAGGGAGTGGGCCCATGATGGGTACGCGCCGGTTTAGGAAGCTAGAGAAGCTGAGGGCAATTACACTTTCGTCAACAATTATCGCGAGAAACGAGGGTGGTGGCGTCACTAGGGTCGCCAGCGTGTATTGCCGTGCCTATTGTTTCCAATGTAATTTACGATAGGCCCCGATACCCGTGGAAGAGACACATGACGGAGGTGCTGGTCACTAGTGATAAATAATACAATTGTGATGAAGATAGGACAATCAATGATAGAGAATACACTAAGATGGAGTAGTCGAATCAGTAATTGTATTACAGTGTCAAGGCACGATAGTATTTATTGTGATAGCATTGTGATCATCACATCACATTACAAGTTGCTGAAGTGGCACTTCTCTTAAATTTTGCTATAAAACTGAAGATATGTTCGCGTACCCCCTATCCGTTGATGGATGAGGGCATGATAGCTTGGACATTGTTGAAAATGTTGCCCTTAATGGTTGAATTGAAGCTCTTGTAGTTAATGAAAATGCTCGCTGGGTCAGCAGCGTGGTGGTTACCGTTCAGCTTGGTCTGATGGTGGTGGTGGTTTTGCATTGGGTGAGGTAGGATCGGAGTCCACCTCATCGTTGGCATTCAGGGCCGCCCTTAGCTCCATGGACTGAGGTGGATGGTCGGGTGGTGGGGGAGCAGGGTTGGCCGGGGATAGTCAAACGCGGTAGTGGTCGTCGATATCGCCGTAGCCCAGCACCACGTTCAGATAGCCAGGCAATGATTGGCCAATGGGAGACTGGCCCAGCACCATATGGGGGAGTCCCTGGCTTCCCTGGCCTCCTAAGGATGGCGCCAGAGATAAGGGGAAAGGCACGGGGCCTTGTTGGTGGTAGAACGATGCCAGTGCCTCTGAAAGCGATGATGGCGCCGTGGGAAGCGCCAACGGAGAGCTGGTGGGCAATTGTAACGGGGGTAACTGGCTGGAGCCGTACTGGTGGTGGATGGGGGGCGCCATCGGCGGTCCCATTTGGAGCGGGGGTCCCAGCAGCGGTGGCGCCAGCGCCGGGCCACTAGGGGCCCCCGGCAGTCCAGGGAAGTGGTACTGGACGGGGATCCACGCCAAGTGGTCGCTGTAGACTCCCTGAGGGACGAGGTCGGGGTCAGCGGCGGCGGCGGACCACGAACCCCGCTGGTCGTCAGACTTCTTCGAGAGCCAGCGCTGCTGGTCTTCCGGGGCCATTCGGGAGTACAGACACACCACCTTGTGTCGGGTGCACTCGATACACTGGGGGAACTGTTCGGAACACTTGATTCGGCGGCGTTTGCAGTTGTCACACCCCATCCGCAGCTTGGAATGGGGGCGGCGCTGGCGTTCGTACCCCGATACCAGGCGTCGTCGCAGGGCCATGGTGGATAGAGGAAACTTGGTAGTATCGAGGGGTGGGAAGGGTGATTTTTTTCGGGGAGGGTTGATGGCTTTATGGTCCATACGTCTTCGAGAAGCCTGAGTTCCTGCGTAGTTCTGCCTCCACATTCCTGTCTATGCACCCCGTGCAGGTTATTATCTGCGGGGCGTACAAGCATGGCCCACCCGGCATGGCCCGTACATAGCGCCGTTCGTTATTGTGAAGCCCCCGGGCTCGATTCACAGATAATAGTGGGTAAAAGTCACAGTAATGCTAGGGCTCGTAACGGAAAATTATCTCCCACAACTTAACCCACTCGCCACCACCTTCAGCGGTGCCGACGAGCGAGCGCCCCCCCGATGTCACCGACTCGTCACTAATGCGGTCACTGACACCTCTTCCCCCCATTTTTTGGCGATTTCTCATGATGAAACCGGACCCCTGTTTCGAATTTACCAGGTAAGAAGAGGCGGTGTCGGCGGTGTCGGGGTAACAATCGGAATAACACCCTTCCAGGGAGTCACGTGCGCCGCCCCCTCCCCCAAGCGCCCTTGCCAGCAGCCTGAGAGGTTTAGGGGGATAGTTTGACAGAGAGGGGGGGAGCGAGGGTCTAGATCGGATGCCGGAACCGGCATCGCTGTCTACGAGTATCTGCCATCTGATACACGGTTTCACCTGTCAGGTAAACCTCAAACGCCACGCTCACCCCTAACCCCTCACTCAATTGACGAGAGCTTCGCGTAGGCGGGGTGACACCCATGTTAGTAAACCTGAAACGTGGCCGAGGGCGCCGCAACCCCGGGAACCCGTCGACGACGTCAGTAGTTACACCACCACCACCGCTGTCGCCATAATTATCGCTCATAGGTATACTCTACGAAAACGGCAATTTAGCGGTGTTGCTGGCGGCGGCAGGGTGATGGCGCTTCTGCCGGAGAATGAATTCCGGGGCGAGCGCCGCTTTCGGCGGCGTTAGCGGCCATGAGGGTTTTGATCAGCTCACTCGGATGCAAGGAACAGCATCGTTTGCGCGTCATCGCCGGCTAAGTATGTGGGTACGCGAGCGCGACTCTCGGCCCGATACGAGGGTGCTAGGGTTATAACCCTAGTCACGTGTTTAGGAAGTCTCAGCGAGCGCGCAGGGCGCCGTGCGCGCAGTTACTGAAAAGCTAAAAAACTTTTCACTCATCTCCATCACTATACCAATGTCGAGACCCCAAGCCACCGTCATCTCCGTCACTGGCGACAAGACCCTGACCCAAGTGCCCGTCCCCGCTGTGTTCAGCGCTCCCATCAGAGCCGACGTGGTCCACTCGGTGTTCACCCGCATCAACAAGAACAAGCGTCAAGCTTACGCCGTCAACGTCATGGCTGGTAAGCAAGGCTCGTCGGAGTCGTGGGGTACCGGTAGAGCCGTCGCCCGTCTTCCCAGAATCGGCGGTGGTGGTACCCACGCCTCGGGCTCGGGTGCCCGTGCTAACATGGCCCGTGGCGGTAACATGTTCGCCCCCACCAAGATCTGGAGACGCTGGCACGTGCGCGTCAACCACAACGAGAAGCGCTACGCCACCGCCTCGGCCATCGCCGCCTCCGGTGTCACCTCGTTGGTCCAGGCCAGAGGCCACAGAGTCGAACAAGTGCAAGAATTGCCCTTGATCGTCGCCAACGACTTTGAGTCGGTCAAGAAGACCAAGGAAGCCGTCGCCGTGCTCAAGGCCGTCGGTGCCGGGTCGGACATCCTCAAGGTGGTCAAGCTGAAGAAGTTGAGAGCCGGTAAGGGTAAGATGAGAGGCAGAAGAACCACTCAACGCAGAGGTCCCTTGGTGGTCTACGCCCAAGACAACGGTATTGTCAAGGCTTTGCGCAACGTCCCCGGTGTTGAAACCGCCCCCGTCACCGCTTTGGGCTTGTTGCAATTGGCCCCTGGTGCCCACTTGGGGAGATTCGTCATCTGGACCCAGGCCGCCTTCGAAGCCTTGGACACCGTCTACGGCTCGGAATCGACCCAGTCGGCCAAGGCCAACTACTCGTTGCCCCTGAACATCATCACCAACACCGACATCACCAGAATCATCAACTCGTCGGAAATCCAAGCCGTGGTGAGACCCGCCGGCCAACCCACTCAAAAGAGAACTCACGTGCAAAAGAAGAACCCCTTGAAGAACAAGCAGGTTATGTTGAGACTCAACCCTTACGCCAAGGTCTACGCCGCCGAGCAATCGAAGAAGGCTAAGTTGCCCAAGGCCAAGAACGCCAAGTCCGCCTCGGAAGCGTTCACCGCCACTTTCAGAGAATAGATTAGTTAGCTAATTTACCCTTTGATAACTTTACATTAATGTAGTTTCATCATAAGTTTCATGGTAGTCTGCCAACACCTTACCTTGGAGTTTACGTGAATCAAATAAGTCTAAGTTTCATAGTACTTGTCACTGTGATCACTAATGGTGGTGACTGCTAAACTGATGCTAACTGTAATGATAGATGCCGATTGATTCGGGTACGTTGGATACACGGATTCAATCAATACCAGGTTGGGGTACCCGGTGTTGCTAAAACCGATTGTATACTATTAACATGGATTAGATCAGGGGGAAAGTTGTTGACAGAACCAATTAATGACAATGAAAATTGATACCTGAATTGAATGATCGATAAGAGGTTTGTTTGTGTTGGTTGTTGCGACAATTGATTTAGAGGATTGTATTTCATAAGGTTTATCACGACGACTCAGAGTCACCTGTCTCTGTAGTCAGTACGCTTCATTAGGGATCGACCTCATCGTAGTGTCAGCACTAGATACGATAGCATTGATTACGAGGCATTGGTCTAGAGTCAGCATAATTCAATTCATTATCTACCAACGAACTATCGTTTTGGCTACTTGTGTTCAGAACTGTGTTACTCTCTGGTGACAATGAGGGCGACAACTTCTCACGAATCGATAATTACAACCACCGATACGTAGTTAGAGCAGGTGATCAGATCAATTCCCGTAGTACCTATCAAGTCGATCTCGTAACTGGCTACAATTTCATCCTCATAAATGTGTGGTCATTAAATAATGCTAGCAGCAACCCAGCTGGGGCTGCGGGCGGCGGTCCAAGTTGACCCCCAGCTGGGCGCCTCGCGGCAGCAGCAGCAGCGGTGCCTCTTTCGGCAACTTCTCGGCGATGGCGGTGAAGATCTCCTGGACTCCACTCCCGGTTTTCGCCGAACAGGTAGTGACGATCACCTGGCCCGGAAGCGTTGCCACGTACTCTTCAACGGTCGCCTGGTCCACCTGTTGGCCGTCTAAATCGTTTTTATTGCCAACGAGAGCAATCACGATATCTTTAGGGGCAAGTTTGTGCAATTCCTCGATCCAGTCCTTAGCCCGCTCAAACAGCGCCGCCAGGGTGACGTCATAGACACAGAGGGCAGCGTTCAGGTGGCGGTAGTACATCGGGGCAAGACTCTTATATCTCTCCTGGCCGGCGGTGTCCCAGATCTCGAATTTGACGGTGGTGCCGTCGCTAAGCGTCACCAGCTGGGTGAGGAAGGCGGCGCCGATGGTCAGCTCGCGCATGTCGTCGAAGGTGTTCTTGACGAACCGGTGGACAATCAGCAGCTTGCCCACCGCCAGCTCGCCGAGGAGCACGAGCTTGTACTGGAGGAACGAGCTCATGAGGGGTGGGGTCACTGGCGACAGTGAGGGTGGCAATACGTGCGCCGCACAAAGAAAATTTGGGACCGTAAAGAATCGAACGCGCGACAAATGTGTCCAGATGGACTGGCGACAGTAGAGAGGTGGGTGGTGGTATCGGCCCGAGAGAGATTCGCTAGAAGCACCAGTTTGGGGCAGTCCCACACGACACGGCGCCGGCGGTGCATTTACGATGCTGGTAAAAATAGCCTTGGAGCCCCGCTGCGGCTACCGCAGCTCGGTCGATTATTTTCCCATGCGCTGGACCGCCTCCTGAATCCGGGCGTGCCGGAGATAGCTAGTGACTAGCTCCGGGTGGGGCGATTACGCAAATAGGTCATTACGCGATTATGTTGTATAATATCCGAAGCTCACTAATAAAACACTTGTGTTCTTTTCTAATCAAATCAGTC
>NW_022995086.1:0-168544 GCF_008704595.1 Diutina rugosa
TGATACCATTGATCCATCTGAGAATGCAGCTAACCATGGAAACCGTTACGATCACCCTGAGTCGATTACCAGCCCCGCTGGCATGTCCTCCATCCCTACCCACGCTCTCACCCCCCACGTGGATGGTGAGAATCCTGATCACGTGACAGCGTGCTCCCCTACTAAGAAGCCGGTCTGCTATACCATTGCCCCAACGCCTGAAGAATATGCCAGTAGATCCGCCAAAGGTCGTGGCAAGAAGCCTATGAGAAGCAACGAAGCTAGACTCAAAGACGAGATTCGGGGACTCTCTCCTGATTTCCAAGCTTTGATTATGAATGACCACAAAGACTACACTGATGAAGCTCGGAAATATCCTCTTTTCGCGATTACGGTCAATCCAACTTACACAGAGAAAGTTAACTCTGAAGTTTGCTTGTCATATTATGTTGAAGTGCAAACTAATATGATGAAGCGCCAGATTCGTTTTTCTACCAACCAATTGACGGAAGTTCAAGAAAAGCATGCGGAATATCATGCTAAAGACAAGTTCGTGCGAGAATTTTCGTCTGACAAAGCGACTGCAAAGATGTTACACCACCAAGAGCTTTACAAGCAATGTGAAATCAGGTATATCGAAATCGACGTCGACCCTATGGACGAAACGCCTGACGAAGAGACGCAGCAGTTGTTGGCCGAGAAGCTGAAGTTGGAAAAGGCAGGCGAATCCCATAAGTTCGAGTACGAGAGACAAAACAAGTCCCTCATTGAATACGACAACGCCAAATCCTGGCTCCAGGCTAACCCAATTAACGAAGGTGAAATCCAAGAAAAGCGTCAACAACTTAAGTCGCTTCTCGATGAATACAAGATTTTTGCGGGTTCGACGATCCAGTTTCGTCAAGCTGAATCTGGATATCTTGTCTTTGACCACGGCGAATTTGGGATTGGATACAAAGAGCTTCTTCCAATTGTTGGTGACACGTTCACCAAGGAAGAACTCGAGAACTACCGCGGATCCTATCCAGTGAACTACCAGTTAGACGTGAAACGTTATTTCGACAACATCCCCCTTTGTATGACACCGCCACCCCAGTCACTCGATGACCTCTATGAGGATGACAGTGACGACTTTGAACGGACAGCAGAGACATGGCTTGCTCTTGAAAGCTGTGCAATTATGAGGATCACATCTGTCGGTGACACCAGCCCTATACAAGGGAGAGCTATTTTCACCACAAACTGTGGTGAAATCAGAAAGAAGAAGCACATCGAAGCTCATTTCGAAGAATCAAAAGTGAACTACGAAATAATTCGTGAGGAACCCGTAGACATCCATCAATCGTGGTCTAAAACGGTCTCCCGTAAGACTCTCCTTAAGGTCTACATTAATTTCTCTTTCGAAGGGAAGGCCCCCAAGCTGTGGATCACCGACGGTGCAAGGACGACCAATCTCAAGATTATTCGACAAACCACTACGGTATGTCATTACTGCCGTCAACCGGGCCATCACATTAGGGATTGCCTCAAGTACTGTGACAATTGCAAGCAAAAGCACTACAGTCGCAATTCATGTAAGTTCGCGTCTTGCTACGCCTGTGGCATGAAACATTGTGGCGAGTGGTGCGAGAAAGCATCCAAGAAGACCAAGAAGGCCATCGAAGAGCGTGCGAAAGCTCGTCCCCACTACGCAAGGAAGCGTACCGCTGCCTCAGTACCAATCCAACAGACGAACCCCGAAGCCCCCTTAGTGGATACCCCTTCAGCCCAACCAATTTTTGGTTCTACCCAAGCCCAACCCATCTTGGGTGCTATCCAGGAATCTGCCGTGAATGATGCTAACGGCGTCCACAGAAAGAGAAAGACTCGCAACCAGAACGTCAAAGCCTGGAAAGCGAGACAAACTACCACTACCAAGCCAGTGCCTGATGCTGATGGATGGACAGTTGTCCCAGGGCGGGCGACGCCCCCCGTCGAGAAGCGCCAAGCTTCCCCCCCTAGAATGGAGAACCCATTCGGCGTTTTATCTGAAGATGAAGCGGACCCTACCGACGATGTCGCTGAGAAAGTTGAAGAACTTCAAAGACCAGACTGGACTATGCCAGTTGGCTCTGCGAGTTACGCATCTTTCTCCTCCACTGTGACTCAAACCTCCTCTGGTCCCCTGGCTCCATGGCGGCCTGTTTCGCAGACGCTGATTTTGCCAGGTCAGAAGCCGGTACTACATGATGAAGATGATGACTTATATCAACTTGCTTCGCAGTCTTCGAGTGTTCACGTTCCCCCAGGGGATCGTGCCATCCCTGTAGACTCTGAAGCCCGGTTGTGAATAGTCTAATCTATGCCTTGTCCGCTCTTCGGATTGAAACCGATTATTGGTAAGGATCTCGAAGGCGAATCATGATTTTATCAAACCTATATGACGCTCATTTGACCTTTTTGATTGCTTTGCTATCTGTGTTTGTACAAGGAGTACATCGACTGAACTGGTGCCCATGCTCATGACTATGATTTGTAATTGGCTAGCATGCTTCTGCGGAAGAGATCGGGGTTCGATGCCCCGTAGAAGTGGGCGCTGGAAGCTGGATCAAGTCGAACACCTTCCTTAATCCAATGGAATGGCCACCACTTCAAAGTGGATGGTACATATAAGCTATCTTGTTGAACTGGCAGATATCTATACTGGTTTTTTTCTGGAGTATAGAACTACTTGAGGAACTCAAGGGAGTGTGTATGAAAGTTTTCCACTTAGATATTGTTAATGCCCATGTTATGTTAAAAAAAAAAAATCAAGCGGTTCCTAGTGGCTTAATGGCAAAGCGTCTGACTACGAATCAGAAGATTGCAGGTTCGAGTCCTGTCTGGGAAGTCAAGAGGATTCAATTCCTCAAAATGCTCTTTTTTGCCTATCACCACCATTTCCATAATAAGTCTCATTGTCATATAGACTGACTGCTATGTTTTTGCTCATTTTTCCTCTGCTATTTTCATAAAATTCGTGGAGTCGATTAAAGTTTTTCCGAAATTTCTCAAATTCAACGTAGTAGCAACTGAGACGTGATACACGACCTAGGACAAAGTCGGGTAGACAAATCGCACCACTGAATAATCTTTAAATGTCGCAATTGATGTATCTGTCAATGATTGAGCACACGTCGAATGCTCCATCTTCAATCTTTCAATGTTCAGTAACATTGCCGCGAGGCTGATTTGTGCCTGCATCAAGCGAATCCGGCTTGACCCCTAACGCATGATCCTCACCAACCTGAGGAAACGGCGATGAAAAATCCCCTAAACTCTCGTGACCAGTTACCAATAGAATTGAAAAAACACTTTGAATAAACCCTGCTTCCCCTGCGCTTACTAAAAATATGACTTACTTCAGAATTAGTGTCGACTGGAGGCTATTAGTTGAGGCCACTTGGCCTATGACAGCAAGCGCACCCTCGATGGCGATTTCTATAGAATTATCTACAAGTACCCGATCAATTGGTCGTCTAAAAACCACCAATTCTATTCCCCACCTTCACCAAACAATCGTTCGTCGCTTGCTCTCGATTGCTATCGCATCCGTGCCGTCCGCACACCCTTTAGAGCTTCGACCCGCGCACGACGACGACCCGACACTGACGAACGACATGGTGAACGTATACGCCTACGACAAACCCCAAGAGATTGCTGCTGGCTTGGGCAAGTACATCTTGAAGCAGCAGAAGTACCTGATCCAGGAGAGCGAGCAATTCACCGTGGCGGTGCTGGGGGGCTCGTTGCCCAAGATGTTGAAGCGGGCGCTTGTCGACAACAAGGAGGTCGCCGACGACATTGAGTGGGCTCAATGGGTCATCTACTTTGTCGACGAGCGGCTCGTGCCCTTGGACCACGCCGACTCCAACTACCTGGAGCTCAACAAGGAGCTTTTGCGCCACCTCAAAAACCCGCCCAAGGTCGTCCCCATTGCGGCGCTGAAAGTCACTGGCAAGGACGGCCAAGTCGATGGCGCCGACCTTGAGAAGGATAAGGAGATCGCCAAGGACTACGCCGCGGTGTTGCCCGACGAGATCAACCTTGGTTTGCTCGGGGTGGGTCCCGATGGCCACACCTGCTCGCTCTTCCCCGACGCCGACACGTTGAAGGTGAAGGACGAGGACGTCGTTGCCATCCACGACTCGCCCAAGCCCCCTCCTCGCCGGGTCACCTTCACCTTGCCGAGATTGCGCAAGGTGGAGCTGCTTGCCTTTGTCGCTGAAGGTGAAGGTAAGAAGGAAGCGTTGGCCGAGATCTTCAACAACCCCCGCTCCGGGTTGCCTGCCCAAGTGGTCAACAACAACCACGAGGACGTGTCGTGGTTTGTCGACAACAAGGCGTTGCAAGACACCAACATCCACACCTCGAAATACTAAGGACGATGAGCTCTATATAATGACGTCAATTGCTGATGATATAGCCACAAAAATTACAATTTACAAGAAGTAGATGACTACGGTTCAGGCAAATCTAAAGGGGTTGTAGATTTAATTAGTAGCTCGTGGATATATCGTCATGCATTATGGATTAGGCCCCCTGCTGGAACTCGAACGCCTTGCTCTTGATGGCGTCGCGAATCACCTTGATCTTGGCCATGCAATCGGGGACGTCGCCGCGGGGGAAGTTTTCGTGGGCAAGCACCACAGCCAACGGGTGGGTCTGGGTGACCCGCTGGGGCGAGATGTGGGTGACGGCGAGGCCCGACTTGCTGATGCACATTTTGTGATGGTCCTTGAAGTTGAATTGGTAGTTGCCGTTGGTCATCTCGAACATGATGTACTCGGTGGTGCGGGTGTAGCGACGCAAGAACACCGTCTCGGTGCGCTCCTCGTTGTCGCTAACCTTGCTTAAGTTCAGGTTCATGTACTTGGCGAAGAACTCGACGATCTCGAGCTGGCGCTTCGCCTGGGCCGGCGGGTGCAGCAACGAGTTCTCCACCAGCGTCCACCCTTCGTGTTCGTGGTGGATCAACTCCAAGAACCGGTCCAGGTTGTGCAGCTTGAGGTAGGTGTTGCCGTCGTTGAACAACACGCCGATGTCGTCGTTGGTGAGCTGGTACAGGAAGCCGTACTTGTTGCTGTAGTCGACCCACTTCAGGATGAGGGTGGGGTTGTCGCACTGGGGCAACTCCCCTTCGAGCTCGGCGCGCGGGTTGACGCCGAGGCGGCGCATGTTTTGGTAAGTTTTGATGCAGTTACTGTCTAGCCGCTTGATGGTGGCGCTGAAGTCGGTGTTGAAGTTCACCTTGCGCGGGCGCCCGAGCAGGGCGGGGTCGACCTCCTGGTACTTGGCCCGGGTATCGTTGGGCAGCAACAGCGTCGGCAACAACGCCCGCGGCTGCTCCAGCTGTAAGTCGGTGCGCAAGATCTCCACCGGGTCCCGCAGGCGCGGGGTGTAAATGCCAGCATTATGTTTGGTGGTGGAGAAGTTCTGCGCCAGCTGCGCCCGCAGAATGTTGTCGAGGTGGGGCGGGGTGTCCACCAACGACATCTCGTGGGTCTTGTCCGGAAACAGTCCTTTAAACCAGTCGTAGGCCAAGATGTCGTTGATCAGGGGCCGCGCCAACGGGTTGAGCGAGAGCAAGTCGGTGATGAGCACCCGTGCCTCGTCGCTGATGGGCTTGTCGGGGGGGAACAGGTACTCGGTGCGCTTGATGCGCTCGTAGATGACGTTGACGTCTTTGGCCTGGAACGGCGGCTTGCCGATGAGAAGGGCGTACATCATGATGCCGATGGCCCAGATGTCGACCTCGAACGAGTGCCCCGTCGTCTTGCCCCCCAACACCTCGGGGGCGATGTAGTTCGGGGTGCCGCAGATGGTGTACTTGCGCAGGTCCGCCAGCGGCAACACCAGGGCGAGGCCAAAGTCGCCGATCTTCAAGTTCATGTGGGGGTCGAAAAAGATGTTGCCCAATTTGAGGTCACGGTGGATCACCCGCCTCAGGTGCAAGTACTTGATGGCGCCGACGATCTGGACCATGAAGAACCGGACCTCGGGCTCCAGCACCCGTTTCCGCGTCTTGAGGAGCTCCATCAACAGCTGGTTGGGGCAGATCTCGAGCAAAATGTACACGTTGACGTCGTCCTCGAAGCAGTCGACAAAGTTGACGATGTTGGGGTGTTTGAGCAGCTTATGGATCTTGATCTCCAGCAACAATTTCGTTTTGGTCTTTTCGTTCTTGATCAGCACCTTGGCGACGGTCTTGGCGGCGTAGATCTGGCCCAGGGCGTCCTTCATCTGGAAGCAGCGGGCAAAGCCGCCCTCGCCCAAGAAGTTGCCCCGGCGGTAGTCACGGCCGTTGCGGGTGCGCACGATCAGCGGCGGCGTCTTGCACAACGCCAGAAGCTTCTCCTTCTTCTTGCGGGGCTTGGAGGCGGTGGTGGGCTCGAGCTTCAGCGCCGCGGGCGCCGGCAGCTGCTTCATCGGGGTGTTGATGCCGCGGCCGTTGACGTCATGGTGGGTCAACGGCTGTAACGGTTGTGGACGTGAGGCCATCGAGGGGTGTGGTATGGGGTGGGTGGTGGTGCCAGAGGGGTGCTGGCTTCTGGGGAACGCTGGCTAGAAAAACGATGGCCGCACTGTTTGTTTTATATAAGTCAAATATTTAGGTTTTCGCCCAATGCGGTCGAGCGCGTGCAGAGCCCAGGTGCCGGATGAGGGATGAGCTATGGTGAGGCAGTAGTAGTCAGGGGAGGCAAGTCCACCAGGGAGAGGACACCGTGGCTGGTAGTGATAGGTGGGGTCAGTAATGAAGGCGAGATCAGCGCGGGCCAGTTATTTCATGGGTACAGCGCCATTGTTGCCCCTATTGAGTGGGGGTCGGTGGCAGTAGCGTCCGGTATACGGCTTCTCAGTGGATGCGTCTGTTTTTGGCAGTGCTATCAACACTCGAGCCAAAACACCATTGCGGTGCAATTGCGACGTAAACAGCCAAATCAGGTTAAGCAAGTGAAACTGAGGAGGCACCAGCCGACAATGAAGCAACTGTGACTGAGGGGATCGACGCAGACACTGATTTCGTCGAGTTCTAGTGGGCTACGAAGTCGTAGAGGACTTTGGCAGCTAATGGCTATAGACGTGGTAAATTGGCCTCCAAATGTAGCGATCGTTGATTAGTGAGCGAGGTAAGCTATAGGAGTAATCCATTAGTTTACTGCGCCGCGAAAGGTCTAAATTTGGCAGATATTTACGGTTGATGGCCAACATTACTGGGTCAAACCAATTGATCTATTTTGACTACCACAATTGGATAAACAACGATATCGTGGTATCAGTAAATATATTGATTTGGCGACGGCAAATTTCACCCATCTGATAACGCTTCGGTACCTTGTAAGTACTTGGCACAGGTCACCGCGGCAACGTCAAATATCGCCTTGGAACGACGTCCACTAATATCTGAAGCTGATGACTACCATGCTTCGACAGACTGAATATCGAATGCCGATTGAACTCATTTGAGGCCCAAGGATAATTGTCGACGTTTTCCATCGACAATTCTAGGTTTGGTTTGACGGAACCGACCACGGCCTTCAATGTTCGACGGAGTTGGAAGTTAAAGCTTAACCGAAGACAGGGCGGCTTGAGCCTTTCACGTACAGTGAGTAGCCTCTTACTCTGACTATTGTTGTTCAGCCCATTGTGTCTGTGGTCATCTGCAATTGATTTAACCAAGCGGGCTGGGCGGTGACTTCATATCACATGCTACCGGTTTCCCACGGAATGTCCAATGACGTCTACCCAGACCAAACATAACCTATGCTGGTGACTCAAATACCAAGAGTGAAGTCAACCACCAATGAAACGGCATTGTTATTGAAAAGCAAGGCCATTGTGTTGGAATTTCGCGAGTATTTAGGATTCCCTTGCCGTGTTCGCACATGTCATCGCACTCACCTGTTACAACCCTAACAAACTCGCACAGAGGCTAACAAGCGATTGCACGCACTTATAGCTCGCACCAATTACTAGCTTGGAAATGTGAAAATGTTACAAAAGTTTCATTCCGTCTCGGAGACCCAAATCTAACAACTCAATAACACCAAACTTCTAATCCAAAAGCTCGCTCCTTCGTAACCTCCATTGTCTCTCATTCTTTGGCCTGGCTGCGGATCGCGCGTGTCGGCTTAACCGTACGCGTCGCGCGTTAGTCTTTCCCAGCATACCTTGTTCCCCTTAGGTCCCCATGGACACGCCCAACCACGACGAGATTGTGTCCGACTCGCTGGACGACGACGTCAAGGACCTTCTCAAGAAGTTCGAGGCCGAGTACGAGGCTCTTCGCCGGCGAAAGAACCGCGACAAGGCCGCCAAAACCCCCGCTACCCCTGGGACGCTCCCGCCTCCACCCCACCCATTTGCCGCCAATGCCCCCCAATCGCCACCGCTGCTGTTTCTTAACAAACTTTATCAAGCAGCACGTACGGATCTGACCCCGTCAATCGATTACGGCGCTCGGGTGTTTGCCTGGGACACTACCAACACCGCCAAGATTGATGACGGGAACCCGCTGACGTGCCTGCTTTCGAAGACGAAGTTGCGACGGAGATTCTACGCGGAAAAGGACCTTGAACAGTTGATAACGGAGCCGCAAATCAAGCTTTTATCGGTGAATAAGCTCTTTGCCAAGTGCAATCCAGGAAACCGGTTTACTGAGCCTCAGTATACCAATTGGGCTCTCACGGGGATTATCACCTATAAATTGCCTGCTCCTCGATTTACTACGGCCAACGTGAAATATTTCAAAGCGAAAGTGGGCGATTACAATAACCAGGTGGAGGTGATGTTTTTCGGGGCTGCCTGCGATAAGTACTGGCGGCTCCACCCTGGCGACGCCGTTTGGGTTCTTAACCCCTCAGTAAATCGTTATACGCTTAACGGCAAGCTGGGATTTACTCTCCACGTCGACGAACTGCCCCAGGAACTGGTGCTTGTCGTTGGCGCTGCTGCCGACTTTGGCCGGTGTAAAGGGTTCAACCAGACGTCGCAGCAGCCGTGTACTGAAGCGGTGGACTTGCTGAAACTGGAGATGTGTGCTTACCATTTAGATCAACGCCTCCGCCACTCTCAGAGCCAGCGACTGGAGCTTAGGGGGTCGGTGATGCTCCGAGACCCTCAGTTTGCCGCCAGACGAGGCAATAATGACTATAACGAACGCACTACCGTATACCAGGGAGTAAGCCGTGATCGTGATAAGTACGATATGCCTAAGGACGTTGACCGGGAGATGGCACGACGACGCAAAGCCCGCGACGATAAGGCTAACCGCGAACTTGAGGAGCGGCTCCGTCATGCTAGCGTTGCCAACCCGGCTCGCCGTACTCTTTCATTGGTGAGAACACCGCCTAGACCTCTGCGAAGACTGCAACCGACGACCCCGCCGCTGCGAGGGCTGCCGACGAAAGGGTTTCTGGCGAATATGGTGAAGCAAATTGGGTACAACCCAGTGGTGGAGCGTCATCCGCACGATGAGGTATACACTAGTCCCAAGCGGAAGCGGACAATGGACATCCAGCAGCTCTACGAGCTCCTGCTGGCGAAGCTGACCGAGAAACAGTTGGACCTGCTGCCTCAGGATAAGAAATATAAACGGCAAAAGTGGCTGGCAAACGTGTCGCAGCTCCGTCGGTACCAGAGCCGGCTCCAGTCGTCGGCCGATAACCTCAACCGGGTGATTGCTGAGAGCGGTCCTACAAATAGCCAACGCGCTCACCTTATGAGTCTTACCGGCAGCGGCAGTCCTGGCGGCGATCTGAGTGACGACAGTGACGTATCGATTGAGTTCAATTCTGAAGATGCGAAGAAGGATTTTCAACAACGTATTGGCGCCCTCCGGAAACAAAAATGATCAAAAGTCGCTACTTGATGATTTGAAATCAGAAGACTAATATCACTCGTGTCGGAGTCATATTTATTGATTTAATTCTTGACGGCTGCAATGATTTGATTCAAGTCTATTGAATCTTGATTCAAAATAGGCCTAATTTAGAGCGCATTGGGGTGATAATACGTGAATAAGCGAAGTCAAACTTTACCAATGCCGTTAACAGTATTATACTTACGTGCTAGTGTATATATTAAGCTACTCCGACGCGATCCACACGTCGCCCAAGTACCGGTAGTAGTGGCGGGTTTCGACACCGGGGGTCACCAACACCCCGTCGGCGTGGGTGTCTTCTTCCTCACCATCTTGAGTGCGGCGCTTGCCGCCAATGCGATCATAGGCACAGTAGGTGTACTGCTTGCAGTACTCCTTGGCCCAGTGCCAGCCCACCCCTGGCTCTCCTTCGTCGTTCTTGCGCTCCATAGTATCGTACAGCGTTTCTGGGGGCACGATACACGCCTCGATATCTAAGGGCAGGTCGTAGAAGGCGCGGAACTCGTCCAACGTCTCCAACCACCGGAACTGGCGGTGCTGCTCGAAGTCCTTCTTCACGCCCTTGTCACCAATCTGCTCGGTTTTACCACACGTCTGGAACCCCAGATTGAACCAGGCAATGGTATTATCCTGGCCCAGCACGTGGGCAGGGTGAGGCAGACACACTTCTCTCGCTTTACGCCAGTTCTCAGGGTTGTCGCCATCAGTCTTGCCGTGTTTAAGCAGCCAGTGTTTCGGGGTTAACGGACCGATCAGGCCGGCAAAGTGGTCACTCCAGGCGTAGTCTTCATCCCCATTAACGGAGAACCCGGCCCAGAATAACTCTTTATCGCCATACAGACGGTCGCGAGAAAGGCCATAGAATTGAAGCATAATGCACATGAGAAGCAGCCCGAAGTGGCGCTTGCGGTCGACGGTGACCACCCCCAGCTCCTGGAGGTACTGGAGCTTGTTGAAGTAGCCGTTATCCAACGTGAAGTTGGTGATGATGGGGATGCCGAACATGACCTGGTCCACCACCAGCGGCAGCACTTTATCGAAGAAAAAGCCATCCAGCTTGGGGCGGCGCATCGTCATGAGGCGATCCTTCCAGAAGTAGGCCCCCTTCTCAACGTACTTGTCCATGCTGAAGAAGTATTGCGGCGGGTGTAAAAGTACAGTGTCGGCGTCGACGATGATGAACTCCTCAAACGAGTTGAAAAAGGTGGCGAAGAACTTGTTGCCGAAACCACCAAACTTGTTGCGGTATTCTTTGGAGATGGCGGGGAAGACGTTGACGAAGTGGATGGTTTGCGGGCGTAACCCCACCATCTCCCCTCGCTCATTAGTGTGGTCCATGTAACCCGGTTTGAAGTAGTCGGGGTTAACGTCGTGGAACAGTTTAGGCGGGACAATCATCTTTTCTCTGGCGGCATGGACAAGCCGCTGTTTCAGCTCTGGAGAAAGGTCGTCATAATACACAATCTGGAGCGGGTAGACGTTATCCAACGCTCTGAGGAGGCGAATAAACTTAACGGCATCATTGACGTGTTTATCGGCAATCAGCATCACGATCCCCTTACCCTGGAGTCTATTTTTAAACTGGTTAAGCCACAGCGGGTGGCCATCACTGCCGAGGGCCAGCGGCGCCGGTTTGGTGATTTTGCGGCCTTGAGACAGCAGCGGTTGGAATACGACGTCGTACTCCTTACCCTTGAGAACCTTACGGTAATCGGGGGGGACAAACTTTTGCATTCCCCGGTGGTCTTCAAATACTGGATAATCAAACGAGAGCCACGGGTACACTTTTTTCTCCACTTGCAGCACTTTATCGGGGATTTCTACGGTTGTCTGGCCTGGCTTGAAAATGGCCACGTCGTGGAGCACTCGCTTTTGCGTGTCCACCATCAGTTTATCCTGTTTCACCTGGTATTCATCGTCGTTGGTGACATAGCACTTGTTGAAGATGCGCACATGCAGGGCGACGTCATGGAACCTCTGTTCGTGGCGGTTGACTTTGGCCATGGCCTCTTCAAATACTGGCTTGATGAATTCCTGGTAGTCGGGGTCACTCGCCCAGATATCGTCGGCGCTGACCTCGAGGTGTTTGTCGTTAACGTATTTCTCCTTATTCTTCTTGTGGCCGGCGAAGTCCTCAAACGTGCGCTGGTCGCGCCACTCGCCGCTGAGGTCCTCGTGGGGGTCGACGAGCCAGTTGATATTACGCTGGAAAAGCCGGGTGAAGTAGATATCGCACCGCTGCGCCATCAGCAAGGTGCCAATAACGGAGTCAACGCCGTTGTCGGCAAAGATATCGTCGTAGATCGTCAGATAAGTGTGGCGGGCCTGCTTCAAATTGGGCCGCTCAAAGAGGCCAAACAACTTGGTGATGGCGGCACTATCGGCTAAGTCGCCACGGGCAAGGGCGAGCTTGTCGGCGCCGTCGTTGACCGGGTGCCACGCGTTCAGCGAGGGGAGGGGGCCTTCGACCGGCGGCTCGTATACCGAAAAGTCGTCGTCTTTGGCGTGGCCGAAGCGGCGGTACATCACGACCATGTCCACCACCACCACGAGGGCGAGGAGCGCCGCCAACAACCCTTTTCGCTTGTACCACATCGTAGGCGAGCGACGGTGTGGGTGGGGGTATATCTCACGAGGATAGAGGAAAACAGCCACGGCAAGGCGCTGTCACTAAGTAATACGACGAGGGAGTTTTGTGGTGTAAAAATAACTCGCCCGACCTGTGCATGTGGTAATCCCCCCCCCGTTGTGAACCACGTGCCTGCTGGGTAACTATAAGCCCCGGTGCATTTCATCTGACGTATGCCGGCATGCTCCCTTGCCTCCCACTCGGCGTTGTCGCAGTGGCTAAGACTAGGGGGGAGCCTTGGCAAATCCGCAGGGGCCAACGTGGGCCAACGTGGGCCAACGTGGGCGGTATGGACGATGTAATGAAGGCCATGGCTTAGCCAGCGCCCTCTTAACTACCTTGGTTTGCCAGTGTTATCTTCGTGGGCGTCGATGTCGTCACAATAAGCCTATCGGGGCTATGTTCACTTGCGGCATATCATTGTGCTCACTACGCTTACCACAGGGTCAATCATGTCCGTGTGCTGCGGCGCGGGTAAAATTTGGGAGGGCAGTAACCGAAAAAGCCTCGCTCGGGAGCGCAATTTTTCTGTTTCGGGACGGGAGGCACTGGACCAATGACCTAATCGATCGGGGGGGCAGGTCTAGGGTAGGGCATCTCCATACGCGCGACGCGGTAGGGGGGAGGGGGGTGGCACTGAAATCACCACTGACGACATAGGTGCCGCACTGTGGCTTTGACAGCTGCGCGCGCCCGCTGGCCGTTTGTTTGTAAGGGAAAAACGCTGGCTTCGCAGCACTGGTGAACGGCGCCCTATAGGGGAAGGGGGAGTGTGCTACAGACACCAGCGACCACCCAAACCTTTCCGGCTTCTAGACACTTGGCTCCCGCGGGAAAATGTCGTGTCGGTGTCGGGTGGGAGATTTGTCTGTGTATTGGGAAGGCAGGGAAATGCCCTTCACTGCACGGCTGGGTGCTTTGGCTTTTTTCTTGATTTTTGACCCTGCAAAGCTATATTTAGCGGGCAAAACAGATGGGCCGCATAGCTCTATGTTTTTGGAGAGCCATTAGGGTTAGTGTTTACATAAACGTCTCCAGCAGGCACCGATTGGGGAAATAAGCTTTTCGCATACGAAGAATTGGGGGACAAACGACATTAGCGAGATGAAATGGGGTCGCCAACTATACCCTTAGGGAATTACGGTAAAATTTGGGAGTGGAGTGTTTCATCTAGTATTTTGGTTATTGGTTTCAGTTGTGTGGATAGTGTAGATAGTTGACAGGTGACAATACCTTTGTTAAACAATGGCACTGACGTCAGACTGTGGTAATCTACTGATAAGAGGTGAGGGGCAGTTATGATAACTAAAGCCAGGCTCGGACTTTGGCGGAACGGGGGTAAATCCTGCGGGCAGTCTCGGCGACTCGGGTGGAAATTTGAATCGGACGATCGTGTCAAGGCGCGCCCGCGCCCGAGTCAAAACCACCGACCACATTTAGAACGTATCACGTGCCGATTCACGTGCATCCCCCACACGTGACGCAGGCTAAGGTGAAATAAGTGCGGGGCTGGCTGGGGAGAGACCCCACCGCCTCATGCCGTCACCCACAGTTTGGTGGTCATACACAGGTCTTAATATGTCTTATCCATTAACGCCACATATCCAAAAATGCTAATAAAAAATCAATCGTGTCCAAAATAAATAGGGCCATCTGCTAAGCTCCCAGTGCACCCGGCACTGAGAACGACCAGACGCTGTCTCATTGGCAAAAAGCCACACCGGGTCTAAGCGGTGATTTTATTGGTGTACTTCAAGTAGACGTAGCCCACGATGTCAAAGAGGAACATCGCCATGAGCGGAAGGATGATCATCAACATCCCCGTCATCAGGCACACCAGCACCACCATTTCGAATCTCAGGATGACGCGGAACAAGTCGAAGGAGAGCATCGCGGCGTCGACGGTTATCGAGGGGAGGAAATTTCCTCAGGGACTGCTATCGTCTTTATACCCCTAACGCCCCGATAATAAAATAAGGTTTTTCTCGCCACGTGATGACGAAACCCGCCTTGCTCATTAGAGAGGTTAATCTTGTGTTATTTTACCTGGTTGCGCAGCCCCGAACCCTAAAAAGTTTCTGTGCGCGGCGCCCCTCCGAGGGTATTTGAGGGCATCGCCTCGGCCCCAAGAAATTTTTCTCTTCACTAGCACTTCTAGCAATAGAGTGGCTAGCAAACGTAAGATGATGGCAAACTAATTATCTACATTATCCGACACCATGGATGTGGACACCATATCACGCTGATTACGTTTGCTGGCCATTTTGGTGGCGGAGCGGGGCGGGCAACTTCGGATCTCCATCGACCTTCGCGTTAGGGGCGATGGCGGCGTCTCCCGTAACCCCATCATGCGAATATTTCTTCCGTTATGCCGAAAGGCCACCCTGCCCCTCCTCCACCTCTATAGTCCTCGGTAGACAATGGCACACGGGCATTGTCTCCTGATGCCCGTGGGGGCTGTGGTCTCGTATCACCCCTCTGCAAACAATAGCCATTGAACCCCTCCTTCCCCCCGGGGCATCGACTATCTCCTTGTTGTCCTTGTTTATCTCTTTGATACCCATTGCTTTTAGCCTGTTTCTGGAACGAGCTTCCGCCACCATTGTACCAGGGCTACCCGCACACCATAGGGACCCTGAACTCCGGGCCCGACAGCAATCGCCCAGTTGCTGGGGTATGTTCGGGGCGTGAATACGAGCCCCCTTCTGGCGAGTCTCTTTTCTTCTCACCGAGGAGGCGAAAAAAGACCTCAACCCCTAAAAGACAACAATAGGACAAGGCTGGTGGTGGTCAGGAAAAGCCACAGTCACTGATACCGGGGTGTCGTAGAAAGATTAGCCTGTGGTTTGCTTTGTTGCTGTGATAACCCGATAAGCGATGGTCGATCGGGCTACTGTCCCGACACTAGCTGGGGTGCTGGCGATGTGCCTGCACAGACGTGCCCATGGGGTAAGATAGACTCCAATCGTGCACAGTGACGACGGTCGGAATGGGGTTAGCTCTGGAAGGAAAAATTCATTTAAGGTTACGTCGAGGGGGTGCCGATAGGCTTTCTTTTTTTCCGCGTCATGCTTGCAATGTGGTTATCCGTGCTTAGGTTGATAGGGGCAACGGGGGTTGGCCCTGGTAAACGAGAGGGGGACGCGGGAAGTATAGTTAATAGGGGGAGGGCCGAGAGGGAGACTGGTATCAGAGACAATAATAGACCGCTGGCACTACCGACGAAACAATAGCAGAGATAGCCGCTGGCCTCGGGGGGCGGATTAAGGTTGGCAGGGTTGAGGTCACAATCAGAGCTAATTCTTAAATTACCCCGTGGTGATTAGGCTAGATAAACACCGGAGGATATCGGGGGCACCGTTTGGGTTGACAACCACAGTTTGGGGGCTTCGGGGGCCACTATCAGTAAGGTACGGACGGGTGTGGTACGCGAGGGGGGGGGTGTGCGTGGTTACCATGGAGACCACGTTGGTCACTGTGCTTTTCGCCACAGTTTTGCTTTCGTCCCCGAAAGTCGCAGTCGTGTCGCACACAAAAACCTCTACCGAGCGCGGGATTTCGGAGTCGCCCTGCAGAGTATCGGAGTCGCTTTTGGGTCGATGTTAATGCAGTCGTGCCTCAACAGATCTCCCCCACACGCCGACCGTGTGAGGGAAATACCGGCATAGTAATTGCGTGTTTTACCCGCTCTGGAATTAGGGACAGCGGCACCAGCACCGCAGCTGGCTTAGCCGTCTCGTGACTGGTCGTGCGCTTACCGGGAGGGGCTTGTGCTGGTCTCACCCAATAAACACACATACAACCGCGGCATAAACACCACCCCCAGCCAACGCCAAACGCCACCAGATTCCGCGGGATCTCAGCCTCAAAATATCAACAAAATCACTAGTAGACCACAACCAGCTTTGGAACCAAACAATACCGGTTGGTTTGCCTCTTGGAGAACCCATCGTTTGTCGTGGTTTGATTCTATTGGATGCGGGAGAAAAAGAAAATGGCTCACAACTGGGCAATCTCTCCCTCCCCGCCGATACGAGAAAAAGCACGCTACCCCAGGGGGGTGTCTGTTGGGTATTGCTGTGATTACCCGACCTTTTCGTTTTAGTACAAGCGCATGACCAGTTTATGAGTAGTTCTTAGCAGCGAGTATGAAGGGGTGGATGGTGGCGTGGTTTATATAGTCGGATGATCGACGCCGGTTTCATATGGTGCGGCAGAACCCACGAAGACACATGACTATATGACGTATATTGCTTTCCCCGCGCGTGCGGCTCACGCCCATAAATAAATAGTCCCCCCAGCTCCTCGTGACAAAACTTTTTCCCACTTGATCGTGGTTTACGGTTACTAATTACGAAACATGAATGTCCCGTGGTACGAACGGTTTTTGGTGAATGACCTGGAGGAGAAGCGCTTACAGCGTCAGCAGAAACGTGAACAACAGCGACGGGAGGAAGAGGAACGAATCAGGTTACAGTTTGACCCGCTGGGCGACCAGGTGCTGACTCCCAGCACGTTGGCGGAACTGGTTGGGGTAAAGCGGCTGGAACGCTCACAGGTGTTGGCCTACGGAAGATAGATATGACTGCATAGATTAACGAACTAATGACGATTTGATATTAAACTTTTGTAGCCAGGTTGCTGACAAAGAAAACCGAGTTTGATGAACCTAGTATCTTAAAAAGGACGATAATTAAAACTCAAATCATGTAGAGCTCATACTCAGATACGACAGCTTTCCGATCGCGAGTAATATGATGAAAGGCGAAGATGAGAGAGGTTTGATTTAGTCTAAACTGAATGAAATCAAATACAAGCCTTCTCATAAAAAAATAATGACTCGAATGCGTCAAAGTTCAGCCGTATGGATTTGCTATACCAGCTCGATCATTTGCAAGAGCATATCGAGGTACACTACAGTCCCCATACGTTTCGATTGTCTCATCAATGAAAACAAGGCAAATAAATTAATTTTGGAGACAAGCCAACATTTACATGCACATATTGATATGCCGTTTCAAGTCTAATTCCTCGAAGTAGTCTGGAAACTCAACTTTTAGCTTAAATCTTGAAGAAGGTGTCACCGTGAATTTGGAGTGAGACACGAATTTGAGCGATCATATCGAGGCAGGGAAAACCATAGGAAGAACAGATAATTCTTATTAAAGTTGGAATTGTGCCAGCTTCCTGTTATTAGCAATTTATGGGCAATATATTGTCATATTGTAGTTAATGTAACACGTTGTTGTCGCGCTACCAGCCTCGCGATCACCTGCCGGGGCGCGCTCAGGGTTCTCGCCTAGACGCCGGCGGCGCCGAATTACTGCAGGCGAAGGCAAGGGGATGGCGCTGCCCCACGCAAAGGGGTTCTAGATCTTTGTGGCCGAGGCTGTCAACCTCGTCCAGGCACCGAACCGCCCGTGTCGGGAGGCGATGTGCTCACGTAATCGGAGGTCCGCACCGCTGTAACGGGTGGAAATGGCGTTATAAAGCCAGCGCCGACGCCGCGTTCCACCAGTGAATGCGCTGGCGCCCACCCCAGTCAATGGCGCTGAAACAGTGCCACTCTATTTCCCTTATAGGCGAGTAGAAAAACTGGGTGTGCTAGCTACCACTTAGGATCTATCGTGCCAAGCCGATGACAACGGCGCCGGCGGTGCCGATGGCATGGAGTAGCGCCGTGGCTGTTTGCCGCCATCTGTCCCATCCCCCCACCGCCGGCAGTCGCCGCTGGCGCTGGTCCCTCAACGAGCGCCGGGCGCCAGCATCGCATCCGTCGCATTTCGTCGCACTCGTCGAGAAAAAATATGCCTAATCGAGCCAGGGGTGGCGCCCATTGGGTGCGCCCCTCCCCACCCACCTGGCCTGCCCCTGGCGCCCACACTGGCGCTGAATACGCCATGTAGCTATTTATAGTCGGCGAGCCAAAAATAATTTGGTTTTGCCACGGTGGCACCACAAACTTGGAGGATGTATGCCACAAGCAACTTCCCCCTGGTGCCGCCAGCGCCGCAAACGTTGCTGGTTTCGCCCTAGTTGGGGATTTGTGTCAGTGGTGGGTGTGTCATATAGGTCTTAATACCAGGGTTCCTGGTACGAGAGCGCTTACCGAGAGTCGCAAAAAAAAAGCAGGCAGAGGCACAAGCAGGCGCCCGCAGGCGCAACTCTCACGGAAAAAAACACTGTCGCCCTCATTATTCTTTTGCCCTGCCTAAACCGCGGTGCTCAGTTGTTTTTCCAAATACACACACCTCTGGTGCCCTACCCTTCTCCGTCGAGCTCTTTGCCAGCGAGCCTCCCTCAAGCTTTACTCGCCGTTGCACCGTGCCTCCCTTGCCTGTGCCCGTGGTGGTTTTTGTATCCCCGTTGCCTTACGCCGCCACGACCCTTTGAGCGCCCTCGCGGTACGTGTTAAACCCGCCCTGAGCGCCACGGCCTTCTACGAACTTAAATCACACCCGCAACACCTGCCGCTGCCTCGCCGATGTACCCTTACTACCCTGCCGAAGACCCGTTGGTGTTGGTGCCCGGGTGGGTGGCGAGACCGCCCCGGGCGCCGGGAGCCCGCCACGAGCGCCGCCAGCGCCCGCCGCCGGCGCCGGCGCCCCACCACCACAGCTACAATAACAGCTACAACGGCAGCTACAACTATGGGGGCTACAGCAACCCCCAGCTACCGACGCTTCTGAGGGCCCTGGTGGCTTCTACTACTGACAACATCCCCCAGCCGAGCCGCACCGTCCACATCCGCAACATCAGCCCCCTGGTGACGTTGCTGGAGGTGTTGGACACCATCGAGGCCGGGCCCATCGAGTACACCAAGATGTACACGCGCAACACCGACGCCGGGATCGTCCAGACGTGCGTGGTGCTGTTTGTCAACCTGGAGGTGTGCCAGCAGTTCCACCGCCGCTACACCAAGCTGATCAGCAACATGCAGCGGCTTAAATTGCGGCTAGACCACCTGGACCTGCTCCAGATCGTCGTCAACGACCCCAGCGCCGATACACCGGGGCAGGACTTGATCAAGCTTAAAACGCTCAACTACATTCTCGATCACGGCGCTACGCGTGCAGTAACCCTCGCGTTTACTCTTGACGATATCCCCGCCGACCTCGTGTTCTCCCACGAGCAAGAGGCCCAGCAGCTGCGCGCCGAGTGCGCCCACTCGTTCATCCACCACCAGTGCACTAAGCTCGGCGATGTCGAGCGGTTTGACGTCAGTCTCGATGCTTCCGGAGCCAGCGGCAGTGCCACCGTCCACTTCACCCTGATTGACCTGGCGATCAAGACGTTAGAGTTCTACACTAAACGTGTCGCCAACGACCTCCAGCGGTCGCAATCGGGGATCCCACGCAAGCTGAAGTTTCGCTACGACATCAAGTTTACCCTGGTCCAGTTTGCCAAAGACCGCTGCGACCACCGCTCGACCCCTCCAGGCTCTCCTGAGCCCGTGGCTGCTGCTACTATCACCGTGGAAGCAGCCGAGGCTGAAGCTGACGCTGATGCCAACGGCGTCGATGACACTAGCGCCAGCGGCGACGACAGCCGGCTGCCGATGCTTACCGTGAACGGCGACTACCCTACTGTGGTACTGCCGCTGCTGCTGGCCGGCCGTTTATCGCCGCCCATCGGTAACCTGCCTACTCGCTCAGCGCTGCTGCTGGTCCTCGGGATGGGGGCGCTGCTGAGCGTGACACTGGCACCGCGTCCCTACCCTTACCACCGCCACTCGCGGGAACTGCTGCCGGTACCTCCCATTGCGCTCTACCCACACACTCCCCAGCTGCCCTATGATCCACAGCTAGCAATCTTACCGCCTGCGCCTTACGCTCCCAGCGCCGACGTGCTCAACAAAGGTAACCGTCTGATCTACTTGGGCAACCTCCACCCACACACCACCATTGAAGAAATCGCCAACAATGTGAGAGCTGGCGGCATCGTCGAGCTGATACGATACCACCCGGAGAAGAAGGTGTGTTTCATCACGTTTGTCGACGAGAACATCGCCTACCAGTTCTACCTCACCCACCAGTTGCACCACCAGTTGATCATCAAAGGGGTCGATGTGACCGTGGGTTGGGCTAAAGTGCATTCTGGTCCCTTACTACCTGAAGTGGCGACAGCGGTGGAAGCAGGAGCCCTGCGCAATGTCTACATTGGCATCAGACGCCAGGCGACGCTGCCGGCGCCGAAATTGCCGCTGGAAGAAGTGCTCCGCCACGACTTCTCGTGCTTCGGCGACGTCGAGCAAATCAACTTCTTTAACAACCGCGACTGTGGCTTCGTCAACTTCCTCAACCTCGCTGATGCGGTGAGAGTGGTGCTGATATTCGAGTTGCCGAAGCAGGAATGTCTCGACCACTTGGCTAAAGTGTTTAAGCACGAGGCTCAACAAGTGTACGACCGCTACCACCGGCTCAAGATCAGTTTCGGCAAAGACCGGTGCGGCAACCCGCCCAAATTCCTGTTTAAGAAGAAGGTGGGCGGTGCCCCGGGGCTGACATATCAGTTGTACCAGGACCAGCTCCATAACCAGGTGGAACAGCGCAAGCGCCAAGAACAGGCGAAGCGCCAGGAGGCGATGCGGGCGATGATGGTGTTGCTGGAAAAGCGTCAGAAGCAGGCGAAGCGTAAGCAGCGCAATCCCAAGGCTACCAACGCTGAAACTAGCAACAACGGCACCGCCGCCGCTGATGCTACTGCTACCGAATCAGTCCCTGAATTACCGGTTCAAAGGTCGCCTAAGTCGCCGTTGGCGCCGCTGGAAACCAGTACCAGCGCTGACGATATTATCGAAGACGAGTGCACTGAAGACGACCTGGTGGTCAAAGCTGGCGAAGCTGACATTAACGACGCCACTGCTTTAGCTCCTTCGGTGCTGGTGACGGCCCTGCCCACTCTCAGCCCATTGAAGGCCGGCGAGGCCGATATGGTGCTGGAGCTGGATGACGACGACGTGCTGATCATCATCGACCTGGACGAAAACCCGCAGGTAGCGACTAAGCCGCCGCGCCAACGGCGCCAGGCACCCTGTGCTCAGGGGCGCAAAAAGACTGGTAACCGGCCACAACAACAGCGCCCTCAACACCAACACCACGACTCGCGGCGCCAGTTGCTGCGCAACTCGCTGCTGGCGCTGTTGCTGTACTACCAGGCTCCGCCGTTCGTCCCGCAACAACTGCCAGGCTACTACTACCCGCAGGCGGGGGCACCGCGGGCGCTGCGGTCGCCGCTGTATAATGGTTACTACCACCAAGCGCCGCTGCCTCCCTACCCGCAAATGAGCCCTCAAGGTCAACACTACTACACGCTAGCGCTGCCTCTGGTGTACATGCTGTCGGCTCCCGTGCCTCACCACGGAGGCAACAACCGCCACTATAAGCAGCAGCAGCAGATGATGGCTCACTATCTTGCTAAACAGGCCGCGGCGCTGCCTCACCCAGGCCACCTGCCCTACGGGTACCCAGTGCCTGGCGAAGTTGGTGGTGGCGACTACTTTGGCGACTACGAGTACGGCTACAAGTACGGAGGACATCAAGGTGCGCCGCCCGCGTCCTACCCGGCGCCTTACTACTACGGTGGAGGCAACCGCCGCGAAACTGCTCGCTACAGAAGATAATCTAGAGTGGCACATATCCCGGTAGATTTGTACCCATATACACAAACCACAAATACAAGACATATACAAACCAAGCGTAGATCAGTGTGGTTTGAGGAAATCAACCGTTGTAGTGATGGAACATTTACTTGAAGAGACTGGCTGCTACTGTAATTTCAATGATCGTAGTTTATTCTCACAATTGCCGTTAAGCGAGCGATTTTATCTCATCAAAGAATATGGTGTCTAGATCTTTGGCTTCCCCAGCGGGAATGATATTTGAAAGAACCGATCATCAACGCTTTATCAAATAATATAACAGATAAATCGTGTTTCTGGGGTCAATAAAGGTACAGAAACACACCATCAATATTTGGTAAGTTATGAGTTAAGAAGTAGTGGTTAGTGGCCCTATAATTGACTGCTAAACCTTATTGACTGCTGCTAATGACTCCATGTGTAATCAGCTTATAGGTAAGAAAAACAGCTTGATGTTTTAAGTCTTAAGTTGTCAATGATTGCGCAAATACAAATGTTTCAATATCGGTGAGTTGGTGTCTATTCGAAGGTCTATCATTATCATTATCATTACAAAAGCCTACACCTCGATCTTCGGGGCGATGGTGCTCTCCAATCTCGGGGTCTCGCCGACGTTGTGGCGCCGCTTGCGGATGACGTTTTCGATGAACGCCTCCCCGGCCTTGTACAGCGACCGCACAAGGGGTCCACTGGCAACGTACAAAAAGCCCATCTCCAATGCCTTATCTCTCCAGTAGTCAAACTTTTCAGGGGTGACGTACTCCACCACCTTCATGTGGCGCTTAGTGGGGCGCATGTACTGACCAAACGTCACCACATCGCAGTTAATCTCGCGCAAGTCCTTCAATGTTTGCAACACTTGTTCGTCCGATTCGCCAAAACCAAGCATCAACGACGTCTTGGTAACAAGCAGCGGCTTCGTTTGTTTGGCGCGCTCCAATACGGCCAACGATTGGCGGTAGGTGGCTCTGCGGTCACGAATGTGAGGAGTTAAAGCCTCGACGGTTTCCAAGTTGTGGGCGTAGACGTCGAGTCCCAGCAGCGCCAACACTTCCACCATGTCCAAGTCGCCTCTGAAGTCACCACTGAGCACTTCGACGAGGATTTGCGGCGCTTTCTGCTTGATCTTCTCCACGGTTTCCTTCAAGTGGTGGGCACCACCGTCGACCAAGTCGTCTCTGTCGACAGTGGTAAGCACCACGTACCCCAAGCCCCACCGGCTGATGGCTTCGGCGGTGTTTTCCGGTTCCATCGGGTCGGGTTTCCCCGGGGCCCGACTCGTCTTCACCGAGCAGAAACGACACCCTCTGGTACAAGTGTCGCCCAACAACATGATGGTCGCGGTGGCCTCGCTCTTCTTACCACCCCAGCACTCGCCAATGTTGGGGCACTTGGCCTCTTCACACACGGTGGCCAACTTTAATTCGCGGACATCGTTCTTCACCTGGTGGTACAGTTTCCCCTTGGGGATGGGCACTTTGAGCCATTTGGGAAGTCTAGCGTTGGGATCAGCTCTCGCCTGTTCCAACGGATCAACCACCATATCCTTAGCCTTACCCATAACGAAGTCTTCGAAGGAAGGGCCCTTGTTGAGGGCATCGGTAAACTTGGTGGGGCGGCGCTTTTTCGGAGTCGCCGGCGCCAGCGACGCGTTCAGCAGGGTGGCGAGGGTTCTCAACGTCACTCTCAGCGCGGTAAGGGAGCTCTTTATCATCTTGGCCTGTCACTGGGGGAGTTCGCGGAGGGGGCAGACGGCGCGGTATATATTCGTTCGGACGAATCCGTGCGGAAGTGTTGGTGCGCTCCGGGAGGCGGGCGGGCCCGAGTCAGGCCCCGGGGACTGGCCTGAGTCACCGCGAAAGTGGGGAAGGAAGCCACCACCACAGTACAGCGAAAAGCGACAATGGAGCTACATGGTAGCGCCGTCATTTATGGTAGCGCCGCGCTAACGTCTAAGGCTTCGTAATATTATCTATACCATCTACGCTTCTTCAGCGGCGGCGTCTTCTTCTTGTTCTTCTTCGTCGTCGTCGTCACCCCCCTTGGCTTCCAACTCGGCGATTCTCGCCTTGGCCTTCTCGACGTTGATCTTAGTCTGTTCCTCTTGCTTGTCTTCTAAGGCGGTCAACGTTTCTTGCAACACCTTGATGGTGTCGGCGACCAGCTCCTCCGAGGTGGGGAAGGGGATCAGCAACACCAGCAACTCGGTGATGACGTCGGGGTCGACGGTGAAGTTCTTGTTCTTCTTCAGCTTCAGCTTGCCCTTCTTCAGCTTCAGCGAGGGGACAAACTCTTCTTGTTCCTTTTTCACCACCACCACGTCAGCGGGCATTTCCACGGTACGCACCGAGGTCTGGGTGACGAACGACCCGTTGATGCCCAAGGGGTCCTTCTTCGCCGGCTTCACGTACAGCGGGTCAAAGTACAGCAACAAGTTGTGGATGGAGTTGATCTCGGTGGTGAACGCCGGGGTCAGCGCTTCGGCGAGCTCTCTCTCGGCCCTGGCCTTGAGCTTGGCTTGCTTTTCGGCAGCAATGCGGTCCTTGTCTTCTTCTTCCCGGCGCTTGATCTCGTCGGCCATCGCCGCCTTGAACTTCTTCATTTCGTCGTCAAACTCGCCTCTCACCTTGCGGATAGCATCGTACTTGGCGTCCTTTTCCTTCTTGAGGGCGCCGCGCTTGTCGTACAACGCGTTACGCTTGGTTAAAGTGCCCTTGTTGTCCTGATCGATCTGCTTAAGCTCGGCGTCGACCTTGTCAAATTGAGCGTTCAACTCCTTGTTTTGCACCTGCAGCAACTTCTGCTTGAGGTCGGCGATCTTTTCCTTGTCGGCGTCGATCAACGCCTGGATCTTTTCGATGCCGCCAAAGTCCTTACGCAATTTGCGCAACAGCAGCATTTCCTTGACGTAGCGGCGCTCGTCGGCGAGCTTCAAGTTGCCGGCGTCGACGAGCGAGTCCAAGTAGTTGACTCTGGCGTCGATTTCGGCGACGTTCTTGAACTGGTTCTTCAGCGTTTGCGCCTGGATTTCGGCGATGCGCTTCTTGATCTGGGTGTCGATCTGCTTGATCTCGTCGTTGATCTTGTTGCGCTGCTGCTTGACGGTGCCTTGCTTGCTGATCAACAGTTTGATCTCCTTGCGCAATTCCTGCTGGCGGTCCTTGACCTTCTGGTCGATCTGGAGCTTGTTGATCTGGGCGGTCAATTCGGCGGTCTGCGCGTCCAACTGCTTGATCTCGTCGCGGAGCTGGGCCACCTGAGCCTTCATCGCCGAGTCATCGGGACGCTTGATGAACTTTCTCGGCCGGGGGGCGGGCAGCGCTGATTTTTCCGACATGGTATTGGTGGTCGCTGGTAAAATTTTCAGTCAAAGTCGCGCTGGCACATTTCGCTGAAAATTCGTCGACCACGGGAAGTGACGAGAGAAGAGGTCTAATGAGAGATGGATGACTATTTTATCAATAAATTTATAGAGTAGTTGCTATTTTCATTGAATTCTTAAAAGTCATTGTTTACCCGTTGGATTGATGCGGAGATTATCGTCGGTGTTTGTGAGGGACAAAAACACACGCATGCGCCACTCACGTAATATTGGCCCGGTGCGAGGAAATTATCAAGAATCATGTGGGCTCAATAAGAGAATATAATCTTAGCGACTGTTTGAGACTTTAATGCTCAAATTGAATAATAAGCAGGTGGAGGTTACAATCTATGACCATTTCGGTTTTATCTGAAAGTTAACGGCTGGCTTTCGCAATTTAAAGCCGTAAGAGGACGAAGGTTAGCTTTCTGCTTGATTTAGAGTACTGCTGGAGAAGTGGTCCTAATGGCGCTCTTGATGGCACTGATTGTTAAACTAATAGCACAAGTGAAAAACAATGGCAAAACAATGTCACTACCAAGAATGAACACCATGACTTCATATGTCCACAATTGGTCAATTTGGTTAACGGATTACACTCTACATCAAATAAAAGTTCCGTTAAAAATGTATTATTGTCTTACAAGTTGAAGATTTGCTTCAAGTCCTTGATGGTGTCCTCGGGGCAGGTGACGGCGTGGCCGACGGTGCGGGGGTCGTTGTAGATTTCGTAGTCGTTGCCGCCCTTGTAGGTCTTGTCGCCAAAGAAGTGGATAGTGTCAAAGTCCTTTTCCACGTATTGCAAGCAGTAGGTCTTGTCCCAGCCGGTAGGGAACACGTCAAACGAGATCTGGCCACCAATGGAGTATGTCAAGCCGAAGTCGGGGAATTCCTTTTGCAACGCCTTCACCATGGTTTCGCGGATGTTGTGTTGCTTGTCGTAAGCTTCGTAGTCATTACGTTCCTTGGTAGAAGCGTTTCTACCCACGGGGGACACGTTGATCATCCCGTTTCTGAATTCAATGAAAGTACCACGACGGAAGGGCAAGTCCAAGTCGGAGAGGTAGCGCAAGATGAACTTGGCCAACCGGTTGTACTTGTCTTCGCCCAACCAGCCGATGAACAGCTGCAGCGCCAACTTCTGCCCGTGCTTGTAGGCGGTCAACCCGTTTTCCGAGAAGCAGTAGTCAAATTCTTGCAAGATGTTGGGCCCCAATTGTTCGACTTGCTTCTCGAAGTCGGAGCCACCGACGAAACCAATGGCGCACTTCTTCTTCACCTCGGCGAGGGTCTTCTTCATCTCGTCGGAGACGGTCAACCGGGCGGGGGTCAACGTCCCGTCGACGTCGAAAAGGCAAAGAGTTCTCGGCTGTTCCCGGTCAGCAAACGACATGATATAACTGGTGGTTTGTTTGGTGTCAATGTCAACAAGTGGCCAAAAAGAAAATTTCCTCGGGGTCGCGGTGCCCCGACCCTACGCGACGCGACACGACACGTGGAACTTACGTCGACCAGGTGGAGGGTACAGCTCGAGGCTCGGAGTTCCCGGAGTTTTGGGTGAACCAACGAAAGAAACATTTACTAACAAGGGTATCAAACGTGGCTAAGATTCAAAAAAGATTGGCATGTGAATGAGGATATCTATTTAGTCCGAACGCTGTGGTCTTGAGATCAGGTACTGCGACTACTACTAAACATACAACTACTGTTGATGTAAGAAGTAAACCTGATGCGTTGAATTTCGAATACTCGTGGAGATATTGAAATCGCAGGAAGGTGAAATCAGTAGGTCTATTTCGTATTCCGCTCGATGACTTTTAGTGACGAATTTGCAGCCGCGCCTACGCTATGCGTGGCTGCGCACAATGCAGGCAATTGCACCCTGATAGGCACACCCCTCTCCAAACCCACCACCGACGACGTTGGATTCACTAACAGCGTAAATCACATCAAATCGGGGACGGATACTGTTAGTTGGCATGGAACTAGTATTTTTAATCCAGTCTCATATCGATAACCGTAATTTATGGTCCTTAACAACATCAGTGCAGCAGTCGATATAGCCCGAACTATAAATGTTTTAGTACCATCAATGTTGGATTGACTAGATTGTCGCCTTAAAGGTATAATTCAGGCACCCATGAAGCCGGTATTTGATTTACTGGGCACATGTCCTTCGATAATGCTCATTTTGGTAAGTGAATGGCAGGGCATCCCTCATAACCGAGCATTGTCTAGTTTGAAAAGAGCGGAATTACCAAGATACCCGATTTTTCTCCTCTGTAGTTGCTTCTAGGGGTTGTTAGTCTGACTAATCATGGTGGTGCCACCATTCGTGATGGTGCTTACTAATGCTCATTTTCGCTCACTTCGAGCGACGGGTGTCAAGCAAAAACCACGAGAAAACATGATTGGAGGCAACAAATGGATAATATTATAGGTTATGTATGGTGTTACAGTAGTCAAGATTGCTTATGTCACTTTTGGTAGACTAAATTTGAGCTGGTTGATGTGTTTTCACGAGGTAGATTTTGTCACGTGCATTAGGGTTAGCGCCCTGAGTCACCACCATCGCACTGTCGCGGCGGAAAACTAAGCAAAAATTTTACCACCAACCCAGTAACCATGCCTCGTCGTCCCGCCCGTTGTTACAGATACTGCAAGAACAAGCCCTACCCTAAGTCGCGGTACAACAGAGCCGTCCCCGACGCCAAGATCAGAATCTACGACTTGGGTCGTAAGAAGGCTTCGGTCGACGACTTCCCCTTGTGCATCCACTTGGTTTCGAACGAACTCGAACAATTGTCGTCGGAAGCTCTTGAAGCCGCCCGTATTTGCGCCAACAAGTACATCACCAAGGTGTCGGGTCGTGACTCGTTCCACTTGAGAATCAGAGTCCACCCCTTCCACGTGTTGAGAATCAACAAGATGTTGTCGTGTGCCGGTGCCGATAGATTGCAACAAGGTATGAGAGGTGCCTGGGGTAAGCCCCACGGTTTGGCTGCCAGAGTTTCCATCGGCCAAATCATCATGTCGTGCAGAACCAAGGACTCGAACAAGGACGTCGTTATCGAAGGTTTGAGAAGAGCCCGTTACAAGTTCCCCGGTCAACAAAAGATCATCATCTCGAAGAAGTGGGGTTTCACTCCTTTGGACAGAGAAGAATACATCGCCAAGAAGCAAAACGGTGAAGTCAAGGACGACGGTGCTTACGTCAAGTTCATGTCGAAGAAGGGTAACCTCGAACAAAACCTCAGAGCCTTCCCCGACTACCAACACCAAGTCTAAATACTATGATCTAATACATGGGTAACATTAATCAGCAATAGCATTCAACGTAGACAACCACCAATAGCCCCGCCATGATGTTCTCTGGTAAGAATGATGGAGCATCAGCGCGGCTTATCAAGTAAAACTCCGCCGCTCCTTTGGCTTTGGTAGTTGTCAATGTATCACTGAGTTTTAACGTTAAAATAAAAGATTAGCACTCGTCCAGCTGGATTAGGGTGATAATTATTCTGGTGAAGAAGTGCCCTCAGATCAGGCCCTGATGAACGTTCAGGCGTAACAATTGTGACTGTTCTCCACTCGCCGATATCGATGGTGAAGGTACGAACGAGAAGCTCATGCTGCGAAAGTCGAAAATCAGTATCGTAGTGGTAAAAAGAGAGAGCATCGCAATAGCTATTGAAAGGACGACATGATAATTCGTGTAAAATTCAAATGCTCAAAATGAAGTCTCCTAGACTAAGAATATTGCAGGACAAGTCGCCCTGTACGGCAACGATGGGTGAAATTGAGACAAACTCCTTATCACCCAATAGAAAGTACATTCATCGGGAAATGGAGTTAGGAGATTATAAACGGAGTTACAAGACGTATGGATGAGGAACCGGAACATTTGCTGAATAGTCACTCGTAGGAATGGGATCAGATATTCATGTCAAAGAGATCACTGCTTTCAAAAATGATCAATAAGCCTCAATTAACAGAGGTATCACCATACCCCATCCAGATCAAAGGTAGGCAAGCGATTTCCTTAAACACAATGCATCTCGGCCGTTCACTTTGAAACAACAGCCCCGCTCCATCAGCAAATGAAATACCAATATCGTGAATAAAGTAACTATCATGCATGAAAAGGCCTTGCCATCCCTTCGAGCTTTGAAACACCCAAGAATTTCAGCCCGAACTTGGCTGAAACTCATGAGTGATGACATGGGGGCGGCTTCACTATAAAAGGCTTCCTTTAGCCGGGAAATAGCATCATCAAAATGGTGATTGCCTCACCTCGAGCAGTTAGCCAACTCAATGAATATATCCCGACGCATGAAGTTATGCGATTCGACTACCGTTGACAGTTTTCATTCTAGTGAGGCTTTGACGGCACAACACAATGGGTTTTAAGGGCACGGCATGGCAGATACATGGACTTTGAAGGCAAGGCACATTAATCTTTGACGCCAAAGTAATGGGTTTAAAGGTCACGGCATAATGAGCCTATGAGCTCTAGTGGCACGATGCAGCATATACATGGGTTTTGAGGGCACAGCACAACTGATCAACGGGTTCTGAGGGCACGGTGCAATTGATAAACGGTTTCTGAGGGTACGGTACAATTGATTCTGAGGGCAAAATATAATGGGTTCTGAGGGCAAAATATAATAGGTTCTGAGGGCAGAGCACAATTGTTCTACGTGGATTCTGGGGGTAGGGGCAAACAAGCGAGCAAGAAGAGACTTAAACTTGAGCTTCATGGCTACCCTATCTACTTTAAGATACTTCCCAAATGCAACTAGCACTATAGGTGCTCGATATTGCGTACTCATGGCCTGTGTCGAGTCGTAACTTATCCCCAGCGAGTCTCGATGCATGCGCCGTGGTTTTGATAACATCGCTACGTGCATGAGCCCAGCGGGTGGCATGGGAAGACTACTTTAGCAAGATGAAGCAGTCATATCAGGAGAAATGCGGTGACCATATTGTGCATTGAGTGCCGAATGCGTTAATAAGATTTTACGTATTTTAAATTGTGAATCAGACCAGGCTATTCGACGTCAGCACATTGTGTAGTCAGCGGTGTCTAGGGAACTACATTCATATCTTGTTCACGTTGTTCATTAAGTTCATGCTATAGACGATTAAAGGTTGTTCTTGCAACAGGGCTTGGCTTCGACAGTCTTGCTGTCGTACAACTTCAGCTTGTTGAACAGCTGGGTCAGCTGGGGCAAGTCCAACGCGGGGTTCTTGTCGAACATGTTGAACGGGCACAAGTTGATGTTGTGCACTTCCACCGGCATCACGGGGAAGTCCTCCACCCGGGGGATGTGGGTGAACCCGAGGGTGGCCCACACCACCACGTCGTCGTTGCGGACGTTTTCGTCACGCTTGGCCCACACACCCACACCCGAGTCGGCCTGCAGCTGGTTGGTGAACTCACCGGCAGCGTACAACTCGTTGTCGTGGTACTTGGTCACCCACAATTGCTGAGTGGCAAATTGAGCCCGCTTGGCGTTGAACGAGTCGGGGTCGGCAAGCAACATCTGTCTCGCCGGCATTTCCACTCTGAACCCAACGGGACCCTTGGACACGGGGTTGACGACGTTTTCGTTGATGATCTTGTACGTGCGGTGTTCCAACGGCGCTTGTTCGACGTAGCCAGGCTTTTCGACGATATTGCGTTGCTCAACAAAGCCAATGCCGTAAGGGTTAAGCACGGGGTCACGAGGCATCTTAACAGTGTCGTCGTAGACAACAGTGTTCATGTGACCGTCGACGGCGGGGTCGAAACGGAACAGCAAGATGTGCTGGTGGTAGGCGGCCATGACGTTAGGACCAACGACAGTACCCCAGGGGACGGTGACGTTCTCGTCAATGGGCATCGTCAGCAAGATCCCGGTGGCTCTGGTCTCGACGTTAATCAGACCGTCGTTGGCAAACTTGAAGTTGATCACGTACTCGTAGTTAGCAACGGTGGCGATCGTTTGCACCACGAATTCTCTCTTACGAGCAATGACGGCGTTGTTGGTACGGTAGTTGACGTGCTTGTACAAAATACCGTCGTCTTGTTCGTGCAAGCACACGGTGTTGGGGATGACAAAAGGCTCCCCGTTGCCGTGGATGCCCATGCCGTCCAAGTAAGAGATCGTCCCCAAGCAATCGCAGCCAAGAGCCAAACTGTTGGCGAAAGAGCCGAAACCACAGTCACCCAAATCAAACGCTTGCTTACGGTGGTAGGGCTTTCTGGGGTCACCGTAGGGCACCGTCATTTCCGAAAGCGACATCCGGTAGAAGCACAGTCTCCCCTTGAACGAGACGTCGTAGATGGCAAACCCTTCACGGCAGTTGGTCAGCACTCTGAATCTCCAGCCTTGCCATTCGATCAACTCGCCCTTGACGGTGTACAGAGGACCTTCGGGTTGGTCAATGTACAACGGCTTCACCACCCGGGTTTGTTCGACACCGTTAATACCGGGGTAGTATTCGACAGCGGGCACCTGTTGCCACGGTTGAGTGGGGACAGTCTTTTCGTCGTAGCCACCGGGCAAGTAGTCCATTCTTTCGAACTTTTTCGTGAACATTTCAAATACGGGGGAGAATTTGAGGGGTAACGAGTAGTGGTTCGATTCGGAGTGGCCGTTGGCAGCAGCCACGTACATGAAGAATTGCAAAAGCGGTCTCTTTTCGTTAGGGTCGTCGGTAGCATAAATCCAGGGGTCGGTTCTCACCGCGTAACCCTGAGGCAACTTAAGCTTAGCGATCTCTTCCTGGACTCTGGGGTGCTTGAGGCAGAACTCTTCCATTTCCACCATGTCGTCGGGCAAGATGGGGCCGACCACCCCCTTGGGCAATTCTTGCTTGGTGATAACGTGGCCCATGGTCACGTTGACCAACGCCTTGTTGAACGTGGACCCTTTAGTCCAGTAGTACAAGTAGAGCACTCTGGGGATTTCAGGAACGGGCAAACCCGAGTGTTCGGCATCCAAGTAGCGGATCATGTCCTTCTTGGGCGGGTCTAACCGGTCAATTTGCACAAAGTGGACGTCGTCCAGCGCCGGGTGGGCGTCTTTAACCGCCTTAGAAGCGGCTCTGATCTCGTAGTCCTTGACCGAGTCAAACGGGTGGAGTGCCATTGGATGATGTGTGATGGTCGATGAGAGGAAAATGAAATGGGGATGCTGGTGGCTTTATACGAGGGCTCGGGGATGCTAAGCGGCATAACCGGTGTCTGCGTATCGGCGGCTGTGTGCCGGATACGTGGGGTGAGCGATGGCGGCTGTTAGGGGAGATAAGATAACCAGGCTGACACGGAGGGCACGGACGGGACCCGGACATTTATTGGGTGTCGTGGGAGGTGGATATAAGGGTGGTTTCGGTGGTGAAAAAAATAGGGATGGTGTGATTGACGGTTTATTCCCACAAGATGGTGGTGATAGAGACAGATTTTCGATCGATGCGGGATCGACTTACCACATTAGGTAGGTGGACCCCGGGATCGACCTACCGAATGCGGACGCCACTATGTATACCGTTAGTCAACAGTTACTGCTAAATAATTCCGCGCCCCTCAGAGCGCATCGCGAATGCCTATTTCATCGCAGTGCCCTCTCTCACAAACTCTCACAAAAAAAAGAAAGAGACCCTGGACACACAGGATAACAGTCGATGGCCACAAATCTGATCCATCTCGAAAATGATCTAGAGACTATACGATCTCATCCCAGTAAATCACATGACATCCGTCAAAAAAAAAAAAAAAAAAAAAACGATTCGTCCTCNGTGACCCCACTACCGCTAACACTGACTTTCGTGACTACACTACCCCCGTGCTCCTCTTTAGTTGTCTATGGCACACACCCCGTACCAATTTACTTAAATCAGTGTTTAAAGTGCGTGCGGGTGAGGGGCCCACAAATAATGGCTACCCACGGTAAGCCGCGGCTCGCCACGCACCTCGGGCCCCCGCTAACTCATGAATATAATGCATACCTAAATTTACATGGGGTAAACAGCGTCCAACTTTAAATTTTAGGCCGAGGTTAGTGGTAAACCGTTAGCAGGGTGACAGACGGGATTCCGGGGGGGGTGGCTAGTACCGCCAGTTCCCGTGTGCGTGATGATGGTTCGGAGCGCTCCCCTCCTTTCTGTTGGGTCGCCACGAGCAATGCTCTGGCCCAGTTTACTATGGGAAAAGCGGGCCTCCCGGGGTCACGTGCGCACCCAAAACGCTCCCCGCGACTGTTATTGAGTGCGAAAAATCTCCAAGGTGAGGGGGTTTATCGAACCACTTATCTGATTCAACAACTTTCCACCATTGCCCTTTTCCTGATACCCCGGTCTCCGTTTGCATGGCTGTCAACGTCAAGAAGATCCAAAAGAACCCCCAGTTGTGGCTCGCCGCCGCCTGTGTCTCCGCCTTGATCGCAGTGGGCTACAAGGTGTACGATGCTTACGCCACCCAACAACAACTCCAGGCCAGTGAAGGCGACACTGCCACCCCGGGCAAATTGAAGCGCCAGTACACCAATAAGCTGATTGCCCTCACGCTCTCCCATCTGATCCTCAACCTGCAGTTGCCGTTGCTGGAGATCTTGCACAACCTGGAAAATGTCACCTTCATCTTGCCGCCGAATTTGGACGAGGACGACGTCAACTACAACATCCAGAAGCTGACGGCGACGCTTCCGGAAGAAGTGAGAAACAACTACAAGTTGCTCAAGTGCCAGAACATCCAGGGGTACTTCACGGTGTTGAAGAATTTAAAGCCCGACATGTTGTTGATGTGTCAGGACGACTTGGGCTTGAGCACCCACAGCATCCCCAAGGACCTCAACCGGTTCATCAAGCAGATTGTGTTTGTCGACCAGAACAATGACGACATCTCGACGAAGGTGGCGCCGTTATTTGTGCATTAATGAAGAATTTTATTTATAGGGCGTATAGTTAATCGATGAGATCATGACTGGAAGGACAGGTCCCCCAGCCATACATATATATAACACGACTCGATCATTTGCCAATTACCAGCCGATCTTCAGCAACCGCGCCTTGTCGTCAATAGTACCGATGGCAATGCCCCCCATCAAGTCGCCCAAGTCCGTCAGCACTTCGGCAAGCTTAAGCGGGTCGTTGTAGTGGGTGGTGGCGTCGACGATCGCCTTGGCCAACTTGGCGGGGTTCGACAGCTTGAAAATACCGGAGCCAACAAACACACCGTCACAGCCTAATTGCATCAAAAGCGCGGCGTCGGCGGGAGTGGCAACACCGCCAGCAGCAAAGTTGACCACGGGCAATTTACCGGCGGCCAACACTTGTTTCAAGAGGTCGACGGGCACTCTCAATTCGGCGGCGACTCTTTGGTAGTCGGCGTCGGTGTGGCAGTTGTCGCGGTAGTGGGCGATTTCATCCTTAATCACGGTAATGTGTTTCACCGCTTCTGAAACGTCACCGGTTCCGGCTTCGCCCTTAGTGCGGATCATCGCCGCCCCTTCATTAATCCGTCTCAAAGCTTCGCCCAAGTCCTTAGCGCCACACACAAACGGCACCGAGAAGTCCTTCTTGGTGATGTGCTTTTGCTTATCAGCAGGAGTCAAAACCTCCAGTTCGTCGATATAGTCGATGGAGAGCGCCTGTAAGATTTGCGCCTCGACGGTGTGGCCGATCCGCACCTTAGCCATGACGGGGATCAGCACAGCTTCCTGGATCCCCTTGATCATCTTCGGGTCCAGCATCCGGCACACCTGGCCCAGTTTTCTCATATCGGCGGGGATCTTTTCAAGCGCCATCACCGCACAGGCGCCGGCGGCCTCGGCGATCTTCGCCTGTTCCGGGGTGACCACGTCCATGATCACCCCGCCCTTGAGCATCTGGGCCAACCCGGCGTTGACTTTGAACTGTGATTCCGACATGTGTTTGTGATGGGGTGAAAAATTCCTGGGTTTTTTGGTGGGGGAGCACGGGAGGGGCTTATATAGCGGGTGGGCTTAGGTGAGAAATTTATGACTCGTTTTCTCGGTGGCGGCGCTCCCACCTCCACAAAACAATGGCGGCCCTGTATGCGGCGCCGGTGAAATATTGGAGCGCAGTATATGTGCCGCTAGTTCCGGAGTCAAAAATCTGTCACCCACTTTACACCTAGAAGCACCGACAGATAAAGAGTACTCGCCTTGCACACACCCCTCATCTCTTTACTGACTGACTGACTCATGACCTCGGACCGCCAGCTTCGCGTCGGGGTGCTTGCGCTACAAGGAGCTTTCCGAGAACACCTCGAATACTTGGCCCAGGCGGTGGCCGCCGCCCCGTTCCCGGGGATCCAGTGGCACTTCTGCGAGGTGAAAACACCGGCGGAGCTCGAACGGTGCGACGGGCTAGTCATCCCCGGCGGCGAGCTGACGGCGATGCTGCTCATTGCCCAGCGCACGGGGATGGTCGAGCCGTTGCGGGACTACTGCACCACCCACCCGGTGTGGGGGACGTGTGCCGGGCTCATCTTGCTTGCCACCACCATTGTTGACGGTAAGCCCGATCAGGTGGCGCTTGGCGCGCTTGACGTCGAGGTGAGGCGCAACGCGTTTGGCCGCCAGCTCGATCTGTTCACGGCGCCAGTGGCCTTCCCCTGGTTGAAAGGTGAACCGTTTGAAACAGTGTTTATCCGGGCGCCAGTGGTGACTAAAGTGGAGCCAGGGGTAGAGGTGTTGTCGACGGTGGAGCGTGGCGACGGTAGTAAAGTGGTGGTGGCGGTGCGTCAGCGCCGGGTGCTTGGTACCAGTTTCCACCCGGAGCTCGCCGGCGATTACCGCTTCCACCGGTGGTTTCTTAGCGAGTTTGTCGTGGGTGACTCGGCATCGCCCGCATCAGCATAGGTGAATACACGACCGCATTAAGTGGCTTTTTGTGACCCGAAATGGGGTAGAATTTTTCACTGGCCTTTAGCCGCCAAATACCGCTAGCACCCCGACCGCGGATCAAATTGTATGCGCTAATGAGTCACTCACGTGAGTCATCACGTGAGTCATTGGCATCAAAACCTTGATTCGACTCGGCCAACCGACTCAATTTTGACTCTTTCAGTTACCATTGTCTATTACTATGCCCGCAGTGCTAACAGCGCCAACGCAATCAAGCTGGCGTCCTCTATCCGTGCCCCGCGGGGCACCTCGAGCCGCGAGTCAAACATCTGGGCCACCGAGTCAATCCCCGCCAAGTTGGCGGCATCGGCAGTAAACGCCCGGGCGTAGTCTCGGTAGTTGCCTAACAACACAAGCACATCGCCTTTAGCCGCCCCCGCCAGGAATTGAGGCAAATGGCGGTAATTATCCTCGCCCTCACCTTTTTGGAAATAATCGTCGCAGTTAACAAATACCGACCCCAGATACCCCTCGGGAACCAGCAGCTCAGTAAACACCTGACTAAGCTTCAGACACACTCGAGTATAGTAGCCAAAACTCAGTTTGTTACCCACCACTCCGTAGGCAGTCTCGGGAGCCACCACTTTGCGGTTCTTCATATCGACAGTGACGCGGCTATGGACGGGGATTTCCCGCAGTTCATCGAGCTCGACCGGTTCGTCTAAGCCAACATTGACGTATTTGGTGACGGAAATCTTATGTTTAGCCTTCTCTTTCTTACCCTTCTTGGTCACTTCAGGAGTATGTTTAGCGATGGCAATACCTTCTCGGAAGTGACGATTAACGTCGTTATTGGCCATAAACGGTAACAGCGTAAGCTTAGGAAGCTTATCAGCATACTTAAACTTATTAGTGACTTCGGGAAAGGCACTATTAGCGAATACCAGCTTTATAAGGTAAGGGGGAGTGACGAAATATTGTAAGAGCCCCGCGGCCACCACTGCTTCATTCATCGTCTTAGGAGCTTCGGTAGTGGCGTCATCGTCTTCGTCAAACGTCTTTTTACCACCCACTACTTGCTCAGTAATTTCGGGGACTTCCAACACCACGATCTCGCCCACTTGGTACAACGTAGCTGCCCGCGCTATCTCGTTGATGATGGCGGTCTGCTGCTGGAGGTTGGCGGCGTTTTTACCACTGATCACTGTCAGCGGGATACATAATGATATTCTGAGCTTGGGCAGTGTCTTGGTCGGTTTCTTTGTCGGCAACGCCTCGGCGTCGTCTGCCTTCCGCTTCGCCATCGGGTATATATATATATATATAGTGCGATGAGATGCGATGCGATATGGCAGGACCAACACCTCCGCCCATAGCCGCAGGCGGCGAGAAATAAAGTGATACAGGAGAATGTAGAGTTGAGTTTAGGTATCGAGTGTTTATTGATTTCAACTTTTAGAGCTATACTCACTTGGCTATAGTTAATGAGACCATCGACGAATGCTAATGTTATAACATTATGAAGCGTGATGTCCAATTTTGAATTAACTGCTTCAATGTCCCTTCAACCGATATTGACATTATTTGTTTGGTTCATCTTTGAAAGTTTAGTCAATCTACTCATTTTGTAAATATTCATGGAAACCTCAAACATCCTCTATATACCCTCCGTCACCATGAGTTCGATTCCCAGGGTTACTTACCAGCCATAAGATCAAATTGTCACCATTTCAATAGCAACGTAACTCACGTCTAAGCTTAATCGCCTCCACCTTACACTTGTCCCTACAGTCTATAAATACATTTCTGCCCATCACTGTCGTGAGGTGTTACCTGCTGTACCCGATAAGCGAGCGCCTAGTTCATGTGAATATCCAGGCAGACGCGTTTATCGACAGGGTGGCAACATCGTCGCAAACTGGCAGCCAAATATAGCATATACGTCACAGCGTAAACACAAAGGGGTGGGGCCCCCGGCAAATGACCTCCCTCCTAAGCGTCACCGCTTGCGCCGACGCCGAACCCCCACTGGCTCTAGGGAATGCGGTAGGCACACGAACCTTTCCCAAACAAACCCCGAACCGCTTCGTCTACGCTTCCTTCGTTAACGCGCTTCAAAACTGGCAAGTTCACTATGTTTTCTTATCTACCAATCATTTGACGTCAGGGTCGACGTCGGCTCGGCTCGTATACGGGGGATCACCCCTGGCTAACCTCACTTAGCCGTGGAGACGTCAACATATCTACGGCACCGCAGACCCTATTTATGCCGGTATATAGGGGCTAGTATGCGGGGCTCATAACTGCTACGGCGCCTAAAATTAGCTCTATGGTTCGCGATTTTGTTAGCAAACGCGCTCCCTAATTTTTTTTTTTTTTTTGGTCCTCCCGCCCCCCCCCNACCACCCCACAATCCACGCCACTCACTACTACTGCCCACAAATGACTCACGCCACCTCTCCCAATCAACTGATCGCCACTACAATCACCTTTCAATCATTCAACACACTCTTGACAAGCTTCTCTGGTCCCTTTCTCTGCTTGGGTACCTCGCCATACTCTGCCACTGGCCTCACCCGCTAGCCTCATATCACCGCCCTCACCCACAAAAAAAAAAAGCTACACGTCCTCCCCTCACCCCCCCTCGAGGACGGTCGCGCGCGCACAAAAATTTCTGGCTAGCCAACACACACGTTTAGGTTCTGGATCACCTTCGCGTGTTGTCAACTGCGTGGTTATTCCTATACACCGTTTCGGCGCTGAGCCCTCCCGACGTTTTCGCCCCAGCCGTTTATTCCCCACTTATTTGTGGCTCATTATCCTCTCCTCGTGTCGGAACCCCGCCTCCTTCTGCTTACTGGCGTGTCGTTAGCCCTCCCCCAAAGTCCGTGACCACGTCGACCCAGGCTTCCGCTCCCACTCCATGCTTCAACTCCCCCCGGGGGTGGCCGTCAGCGATCAGCAACCGGCACCCGCCCGCAACCACTCGCCGATGCCTGACCACCACCACCAGCGCCAGCTGCCCCAGCCCCTGCCGATGCTGCTGCTGCTGGGCCTGCTGTTCCACTTCCAACACGCTCGCTCACACTCGCAGACTCATGCTCTCTCGCCGCTGCTGCGCCAGCTGGCCCTGCCAGGGCTGTTCCAGCCGATCCGCCACGACCGACCGCCGCTGCTGTGGACTCAGCTCATCCCGCCAATGCCGAACCCGTCGCCGCTGGCACCACCGGCAGCAAACCCTCCCATGGACGAGTTCGACTTTGGCACCACGCCGCTGCCGCCGCCAACGCGAGCCCTGCACCGCCATCTGATGGCGATCCTGCCGATAGCGCCTACCATATCTGCCACCGATGATCCTCTCGCTCCTAGTGAAGCTCACACCCGCAAACCCGTGAGCCAACCCTACGGATTCCAGTTTTACACCACCCCCGCCGATCGCGGTCCCGCCGGTCCTCGTCCACCGCAGGCAGCTGCTGCCCCACCACCGACGGCACGTCCGCGCCAGCATCTGAACCCTAACCCGAAAATTCACATCCACAAACCGACGCTGTCGCTGCTGGTACCCACCACCTCGTCCACCACCACCACCACCAATAACACTCAGTCAAGTTGGCTGGAACGACTGACACCGGGACCCGACGTCTCTGCTGCAAGCAGCAGCGACACGCTGCGAGACCTTCTGAGAGAGGCAACCAAAGACTCCACGCCACGACCGCGAGCGCCGCCGCTTGTCCAGCAAACATCCCTGAGCGTGATCCCTCAGTTGCTCCCTCCCACACAGACCACCACCGCTCCCTCAGCTCCTAACAATACTCTCTCCACCAACACCACCAACAACCCCTCTCGGCGACGCCTGGTGCGCAAAAAGTCGCGGAAAGTGTGTCATGCGTGTAAAGGAGAGATCACCGGCCAGTTTGTGCGTGCGCTTAACCTCCCCTTCCACGTCGACTGCTTTTGCTGCCATCAGTGTAACAAGCCGTGTCTGGCTAAGTTTTTCCCTTACGAGCTTAGCCCCGGCGATGAGCTGCTGCTCGTAGCTCTCTGTGAGTACGATTACTTCAAGCGGCTTGACCTCATTTGCTTCACCTGCAATAAGGCGTTACGAGGACCGTACATCACCGCGTTGGGCAACAAGTACCACCTTGAACACTTCAAATGTGCAGTATGCCACAAAGTGTTCGAGGCGGATGAACTGTACTACGAGCATGACAATAACATCTATTGTCACTTCCACTACCTGCGTCAATTTGCCGCGAAGTGTGAAGGCTGTCATCTGAGCATCGTCAAGCAATTCGTCGAGTTATACCGTGGTGGCCGCAACCAACAGTGGCATCCTGAGTGTTACATGGTGCACAAGTTCTGGAACGTGCTGATTGAAACCGATCAGGTAGGGCTCAAGCAGAAGTACGGCATTCTTCACCCTCAACAGGTGCTTAATGACCTTAAACAGGGTAACGCTGGTGATGATGACCCCAAGCTTCTTTATGCCATCGAGCTGCAAATTGAAATTGTGGTGATGCAATGTTGGCTCACGCTTTCAGGGTACGAAGAGGCTACTGCTGCCAATATCCTGGACATGTTACTCAATGCTCATATCTCTAATCAGGCTCAAGGAATCTTGGCTACCGGTAAGCTTATCCTCAATGTGGAGATTTTGTTCAAGGCAATGGACCGCGTACTTGCGCTTCAGCAACTGGAACGGGTGCAACAGACCATCGAGCCTCCGCTGGATCTGGAAGATGATCATGTGCCATTCCAACAACTTCGCAAGGAACCAAGAAACATTCTGGGTAAGATTATGAGCTACTTAGCTATTCTCCGCAAATCGGTGCACATTTCGCAACTGGGGACGCTTCTGACCGAGCTTCTACTGGTGATCACCGGCTGTGCTCACTACCTCAAGTTGCTTATCCGTACTGGTTTATACAACGCCCTCGCCGTTAACCGCATGCTTGGCCTGACCGAGGCCATCGATGCGTTCCTCGGGGTGATGCGGAGCCATGAACAGTTGTCCGATGACGTCGGCGATCGAGTCAATCTGCCAGTTGATGATTCCAAGCTCAGCTTTATCGCCCAGAAGCTCGCGGTACCTCCTAATCTGACCGACGCGTGTACACTGTGCCAGAAGCTGATTGAGAAGCTGTGTATTCGTCACCGTGAGCACAATAAGCGTTGGCACCCACAATGTTTCAATTGTGGCAACTGCCATCGACCTATCCCTTCTCTGGAATATGCTCAGGCCGGCTATGACACTGCCGCCCTGGTAGCCCTTTGCCGCAACTGTGTTGAAGAACATACCGGTGGGTTTGATCGTGTCACCGATCTTGAACAATTGGTGTATTTGCTTAAAATTGCCCTCGCCCGTCTGAGAGCAGCGATGAAGGTCAACTTTGGCGGCATCGCTGCTGAACAACAGCGCGTGTTGCGACAATTGCTGGTTCTGAAGCATGGTGACGAAGCCGTTGAAGGCTACACCAAGACGCTCGATGATGTTACTCGACTTCGCGCCCGCCGTCAATCGCATAAGCTTTCGGGTCTGATCAAGCAAAACGCTCGGAGATCTGTGATTGTGGAGGCTCCCGAGGCCGACAAAGCCAAACGTGATCAAGATGACGAACTTCTGGTGTCGGAGTTGGGCCAGCGCAAGGTGCTGCAGACGCTGTTGCTTCTGTACAACGCGCTTACCCCTGAAGATGACCAATTCAATTTGAAGGGTAAGCCCGTACTCAAAATCCGCGAAGAAGAAGGTACTCATCAAGCTCACTTGGATCGCACTACCGATATGCTTAAAAACGAAAAACTGTTGACGTTGGACGATATCCCTCGTATCGTCGCCGCGGAACAAGCTCGTGAACAACGGCCTAATGCCTACAAGCATCACAATTCGTTATACCAGCGCCTGAAGCCGCTCAAGCCAGTGAGAGCTCATCTGGGTAAAGACCAAATCAACCCGACGCTGCATCTCAACGAGATCTTGGGCCAAGAACTGGAACCTGCAGTGCCTGAAGCTCCCGTGACCAAGAAGCGCACCTACTACTCTGAGTTGCTGAAAGAGGAACACTGGGTGATGCGCCATATTGCCATCGAAGCTTTTTGCCATCTGTTTGGCACTCTGCGTGACGAATTGTTGCCAATCATCCAAACCAAGAAGCCGCAAACTTTCTGGGAAAAGTTGAGATTTGGCGCTGAGAAGACCCCTAAAGATCAGGGAGTGTTTGCCGTTGAACTTGTTGACCTCACTAAAAAGTACGGCACCGATCTGGACTTGGGGGTAGGGCCATGCAAGCTTCGCATCCCCATCTTCGTTGACGACGTTATCCTGGCGTTGAAGCAAAAGGACATGCTGGTAGAAGGTATCTTCCGGCTTAACGGTAACATCAAGAAGTTGCGGGAATTGACCGATGCCATCAACAAGCTGCCCGATCGCCTGCCGGATTTCGCCAATCAAAGCGCGGTCCAGTTGGCGGCATTGATGAAGAAATGGTTGCGTGAATTGCCTAACCCATTACTCACATTCGGTCTTTACGACTTGTGGATCTTATCGCAGCATCAGAAGAGTGCAGGATTACGCAAGCGAGTGCTTCAATTATGCTATTGTATGTTACCGCGGAGTCACCGTAACCTTGTGGAAGTGCTTTTGTACTTCTTTTCTTGGGTGGCGCTGTTTGCCGAGATTGACGAAGAAACTGGGCTGAAGATGGACATCCACAACTTGGCCACCGTGATCGCTCCTAATGTGCTTTTCGCTAAACCAGCGGCGGGTCTGCTGCCCGAGGACGGCATTCACGTACGTGGCGAAGGGTTCTTTTATGCGATTGAGGTGCTTAACCAGATGATTGAGCAACACGAAGAGTTGCTGATGGTCCCCCATGACTTGATGACGTTTTACGAGAAGTGTGGCTTTGATAAAACTGAGACCTTATCGACGAAGGAGATTTGTGCTCGTATAGACAAGACGCTAAAAGAGCATCCTAAACCGTTTGAGCGTACCGTTCTGTTGTTGGCACAAGAGGACGATAGCTATGACGAATTCCCCGAGGTTCGTCTGAACTATGTGCTTAGGGGTAATACCCAGCGCGTGGAACAGAGCGCCGAGGGTCAAATGTATTAATAGCAACGACTAATGACATAGATCACTTGTAGACTCAAAGAGAGAAAGACGCAATAGATCCTTGGATCCCCTGTTAATAGAAGTTGGAAGATGAGTTGCAAAAAAGTGATTCTGCCCGGGCTCGATCCGGGGACCTCATGCGTGTGAAGCATGCGTCATAACCAACTAGACTACAGAACCATTTCTGATTTTGATGTATGAAGTGCGATCTTGACTTAGGTCCAATACCTCTATGCAGGGCATTTACCCCGAAAGTGACGACAAACGAGGATTTGGTCTGATATCTGTTTGACAGGTAACTGGGCAAGGACGCACGTCACTATAATTATGTTAGAACGTGAACAGGCATTAAAGACGAGGCGTTCCCACGCCTCGGCTTGGGTATGCTAAGTTTCAGAGTTACGGTTGTCCAAATTGGCTCGTGGGTAATCCTAAAGTAGACCGTAACTTCGTAAGTACTTAAACTCGGCGGGACGTTGGAATTGGAACCAAGCTAAGCAAGTTATCAACAGCTGGATATTGACATGTCTTAAGTCGGTTCTGATCTCGATATCCCGCCTTTCTTTTTTGCCGGATTTTTACGAGAACACAGTGAATCTTCTGGAATTATACAACAGATTTGTGCAGATTGGTAGAATACTAAGAATGGCAGATTATTTATTACCATCGGAATTTGCCCGGTATCTCTTATGATGGACCTACATATTTTCCATAGGTTAGTATAGATGCATATAGCCTTATAGTATTTGATTTTGACGGAGATCCATTGAGTATTGGCAATAATTTGTGAAAAAGCCACAACTCGCAATAACTACTGCCCATTTTGGAGTGAGATTAAATTTGGGAGAGATCAGATCATTCAAATGACTTTTACTGTGAAGGACCTGACTTGATGATGACGCTGGCGGTCATTCGAATGAAAACTGATCTCGGAGATGTTGCTCGATCTCTCGGAGATTACCGATTATTTCAAGACAATCACGTAAATGAATGCATGTTTGCAAGCTGAATCTGCTGATGACTATTAATTGATGATGATGCAGTAAGAATTGATCAGCAACAGTTGCACTATGAGTAATGCCGTAACCATTAGTGGGCTACTCATCGCACAACCAAACATACAACTGAACACGAGTTGAGTTAGAGACGTTGGAAGAATAGGTGAAGTGTTATGCTTCTTGAGCAAACTGTCTCCGGTATCGATTTGATGGCTAATTGAAAATTTTGGAGCAAGAAATTTTTATGAAAACTCTACGCAAACGTGGAGATGAGAGAGTGGATGAAATTAAAAGATTGACGAACGGTTTAAACCGAGTAACACAATAGACGACAACGCCTTTTGTTTTCACTGCCATCTCCAACTCATCGTTCACATGAGGATAATGCCGTACGTGATGGAGTATTTTTGCTTTACACTCGTGTAATTACGAAACTGAGAGACATTTATCGAATCTCCAAGTGTAATGCTTTCCCACAAACTGGAACTCACTAGAGTGTGGACTCTGTAAAATCCTTTTCTGAAAACCCTAATGAGTGAAAACAGGGCATCTCTCACAGGAATTTAGTTCCGACATCGGCCCGTTAGATGCTTGTAAATTCCGAGTTTACGCTCATTAGAGTACCCGCGCTGCGGTAGAGCAACTTTAGGGACCTGGCAGCGAAAACGATAACTAGATGAACTGCGATGTAATTAACGTCACCAGCACTCGAATAGGCATTGCTCTACGAGAAACAGATGTTTTCTTTAACCTACAGCACATTGTGTCCACGCGTTATACAGTTATCCGACTCTATTCACGAGTCTGTCATCGGAATGTTATCTGTAGTCTGATGTCATGCGGCACATGTTTACTCTGGGCTGTGTGTATGTCTCACTTCTCGACCATACGGCACGTGCCCACCACCATCACATCAATGGAAAAATGAAGCAGGCCATCCCTCTAGATAACTTGAAAGTAAATGTTGACATTTCGCTAGAGTTAGCCGTGCCATTTACCCCTTTTTCCTGCTAAATTGGTGCTGGGCCCGGAGAATGTCTCACATTGACGCAGGACAACCCAGGTTTTGTGTCGTTTTTTATCCACTCATTTTATCTTTTCTTTTGACACACTTCTACGACGTTCCACCCGCAACCATTAACCCCTGGGTTTTCGCCACATTACTTCCCGTTGATGAACCATTAGTGCCAACGGCTTTCATCCATGCCTCCGTCACCCCCTTTACCTTCGACGGACGCTTTTGACCCCGGTAACCCCGCCGGCGAGGCCCGTCCTTCCCCCTCATCCTTCAAGGGCGCAAGCAGCGAGGTCAGCGACGTCGTGGCGTTGACCGAAGCAATCCGCCTGCTTGTCGCCATCAACAAACGCCAGAACGCCATTCTCGAGCTGTTCCTCCACCAGCTTCCGCTGACCCAGCCGTCAGACACTCTTTTGGAGTCGTCCACTGACGACAGCGCCCCCCCTCACCCTGACGCCAAAAACGCCGCTACCCAGACCAAGCCGGCGCCTGAGACTACCTACATTGAGCAGTGGATCGATAGAGTGAATTCGTGTGAGCAAGAATAGTTCGCCCTTTAGTGACCCTCCCTTTAGTGACCCTCCCTCTAGTGACCCATTATTCATGACACCAATTACACGAAACATTTTTGCCGAAGGGGCTGTTTTTCAACATCGAGGTTGAAACGAAGGCAATGTCGATATTTGCCCCGTAATTGGGGGAGATAATGGGCATTTGGCTCAGTGACGAAATCGCGAAAAATTCCCGCATTGGGAAATGTGACTAAAAATATGAAATTGGAGCAGTGACCCCCAGGGTTAGCGCCGTACACCCACCCTCCCAGTTGCAAAGGGAATTTTTATTCACTCATATTACCCAAAATCAAACACTATATGACTAAATGGTCTCGTCTCCACCAACCCCGCCCGGAAATGCCGAACAAATTTTCCATCCCCCCCTACCCCACATATCCGCCAACAACCGAACGCCTAGACAATGTGTAGCCTAAATCTTAAACCTACAGCACAAAGCGAAAGAAAAATCGGCAAAAAAATTAAACTTTTTTAACGGCTCCCTGGAAGGTGGCATTTTACGTGTGTGGCCTTGGCGATGATATGGTAGCCCTTCGCATTTTTTGCGATCAAAAGGCCTGTCTACCTGTGTAAACCCCTCAGTTGACTCGCGCGCACTTTGCGGTGTTTAGTCGTACGCCTGCCCCCCCTATTGTGACTCAGCCATACGCCCCATACCTTTGCCATACGCAAACACCAGTTATACGCCCCCTAGCAACGATTCAGCGTCACGTCACACCAAAACTTGAAACTAACGGATCAAATGAGGATTGCCGTGGGACAGCTTTGCTCGCTGCTGAACCCGCTCGCCAATGCTCGGGTGGTGAATAAGCTCATTGACCAAGCGGTCAAGGCTAAGGCTCAAGTGCTTTTCCTACCTGAAGCCAGTGACTATCTTGGGCGCAACGCTGCTCATCTGATTGCGTTAGCCCAGCACCTGGCTCGGTTTGTCGACGATGTCCGCCACCACTTGCGCCAGGCCAATAGCGATATGAGGGTATCGATCGGGGTGCACGAGCCAGGAGCTACTGCCGACGCCCGCATCAAAAACGTCCACCTCTGGATCGAGCCCGACGGCACCGTGGCCCACTCGTATCAAAAAATCCATCTTTATGATGTCAACGTTCCCAACGGGCCTATCCTTATGGAATCAAAAGCAGTTGAGCCCGGGACAACACTCGTGAAGCCGTTTGCCGTAGGTCAGTCACCTTTTTCTGTGGGCCTCGCGGTGTGTTACGATATCCGCTTTCCCGAAGTGGCATTGGCTCTCCGCCAACACGGGGCCAATATCGTCACGTTCCCGTCAGCGTTCACCACGGTGACGGGAGCAGCCCACTGGCAACTGCTCGGCAAGGCCAGAGCCCTCGACTCCCAGCTGTACGTGGTTATGGCCGCCCAGTGCGGGGTGCATGACGTCGATGCTGGTGTCGGAGGCGACGACAGCGCCGCTGCACTTGGCGTTCCAGAAACCCCCCTGCCGCCAAAGAAGAAGCGTCAGTCGTACGGGAACTCGCTTATAGTGGGGCCCTGGGGTGAAATTGTAGCCGAAGGCAAGTGCTACGACGAAGACTTATCCCAAGATATCGATGGTGACGGCGACTACTACCAGTTGATTGTGGCCGATCTCGACCCCGACCACGTTGCCACCGTGCGTACAAACATGCCGTTACTCGATCACCGTCGCAAATTTACCGTCGAGTAGCAAACACGACAAACACCGGGAAATACCCCGAACGAATAATAAGCATAATAGCCAGCCCGTATCGACCCCCGTAAAACCCACCAACGGTGGTTTGTAGCAGCAGCGACAGCCCCATCATTGCCGTTTGCGGTAAAGATGACACCGGCGCGACTTTTGCTGGAAGCGGTATGCTGAGCCCGGAGCCGACTGCCCATCTTCGCCGGCACTTCTTTACGAGGCTAATGATCCCAGTGCAACCTTGTACGCCTGCCTAATTAGGGCAATGCAGCTTCGTGCGTCATGCCCGCAAAACGCACCGGGTTATTGCCATTTGCACCCACCCACCGCAAAGGGCTTAATCCCAATGTTTATAAAAGCGTCGGTATCGCCTCTTCATCTTTCCAACAACCTACAAGCAGTTCCACCATGAGATTCGGCATACTCCAACTGGTGTTCCTCGTGGTGCTTGCCGCGTTCACGTTCGCCCTCCCCGTGCAAACGGTGGAAGAGGACACTCAGCTCACGTTCCTCAACGACTTATTCGCCCGGGATATCGGCATGGAGATCCCTCGTGATGTCGAAGAGAACTGGGCCCTCGTCCAACGGGGGATCGAAGAAGGCTACTACGACGTCGATGTGCTTGCCAAGAGAGAAGTCAAGGTCTTGACCGATCTTTTCCTCTCGATGAACAAGACCGGTGCCGGTGTCCAATTAATCAAGGGCTTCGCCACTAACCCTGTCACTCAGCTGACCACCATCCAGGCGGTGGTGTCGTTTATCAAGACCCAAGACTTGGGCAAGTTGCTTAAGGCCGCTGCCGACTCCGGCTTGGCTACCGACATTGTGTTGATGCTCTTTACCCACATGGAAGCCTTCAAGGGGCTTGTCAAAGTGGGTAAGGCTTTGTTCACTCAAGGGATCATCAAGTTCAAGCGTGACGCCTTCATGAAGCGCGACGGGTTCGCCAAGCGTGACATCTTCGGCTCCATCTGGAACGGGATCCAAAACATCTTCGGCTGGGGCTCGTCGGGCTCGTCGGGGTCGACTCAGCAGCAGTCTACTCCCACCACCAAGGCCACCGCCACCGCCACCGCCCAACAACAACAGCAACAGACTCAACAGACTCAGCAAGGTGCCACTCCTCCCCCTACCCCTGCTCCTCCCAGATCGAGTCAAACCGGTACCGTCCCCGCCATTGTTCTCTCGGGCTCGGCCGTCACCAACTTGGGTGAACTGAAGATCACCGCCTCGGCTGTCCCCGCCCAAGGGTCGGTGTCGCTGGGTATCTCGGTGGCTCCCCCCAACTCGGCCTCGGTGGCTCAACAAGCCGGTGAATTGGCCACCGCTGCCGGTGTCAACACCAACGCTCCCTTGCCCACTTTCGACGCCAACGCCATCCCCACCGGGGAACTGGCTGCCGCTGACGCCATCAAGATGTTCAACCAATTGCAAGGCAACAACCCTGCCCCCGTCACCGTTTCCAACACCGCCGGCCAAGTCGTCACCGTGGCACCCGCCGGTATCTTCGGTAACATCATCGGTGGCATCATCTCGGGTGTTGGTGGTGTGGTTGACGGTGTTGGCCAAGTGGTTGGCGGTATCGTTTCCGGTGTCGGTGGTGTGGTGTCCGGTATCTTCGACGGTGTTGGCCAAGTCGTCACTGGTGTCACCAAGACGTTGATGGGGATCTTGGACAACGCTCAAAAGACGTTGTTCACCGGGCTCCTTAACGCCATCAACTTGGCGGGTTCGTTCGATGACATCTGTGTGTCGTTGCAAAAGTCGGGCTTCGGGGTGCTGGTTGCCTACTCGTTGTTCGCCGACAGCGAGATGCACGACTTTGACCTCAAGACGGTGAAGGCCGCCATTGACCAGGACGCTCTTTCTTTGCTGAGAATCCTCTCGGCGGCGTCGTCGCTGGGCATCGTCACCAGGGTCATCACCGACCTCTTCTCGAGCTCCAAGAACTCGTCGATCACCTTCTCGTTCTTCGTCCAGGTGTTGTTCAACTTCAAGTCGATTTTCTTCTCTTAGTTTCCCTAGTTTATTAGTTTGTTTTATAGTCATGATCGCCTAGATGGCAATACATACCCGAAAGGAAAACTGTAGGAGCTCGAATATCCAGTCGACAATCATCTAATGGAAGTGTAACTGTAATTATCTTTAGAGGCCGTCCTCTTCTCCTTCTCATCAAATTGTTAAATGACCTGTATGGTGGGTTAAGGTTATCGGTATCTGAAGACTAAAGCTTAAGTTGATGCAGCGTGGTTACGAAGCAGCTTTGTGATGCCGAGTTACGACGATACCCTAAGCATACCCCGATAACCTTTGGCAGCGCCCGTGACCTCCGGTAGCAAGGACGACATGCTTCCCTGGATGCTCGATGATATCACCACTGTACGAATAAACTACTCGATCGGTATACCCAAATAAACTACTTAAAACAAATGAGTGTAGATTCTTTATTTACGTAAGGTTTACTTTCATCATGAAAAACCCGAATTTTGACTTCCAGAGCCTCGGTTGATCCCAAGTCCCACTTTCTAGAACATTCGCAGACCTTGGCGGAGCCTTACGCTGGGCTGGCGCTCCGATGTCGCACTGCTGTTAGATTTCTCGCTAATCATAGCCTAGTCATTTTCTCCAGACTACATCTAAGATGGTTATCTCTGAATCGGACAACTATTGACTTTATCTGATCCGACCCACATCACCCCCTTAGCCATCAAAACGAGCTCATTATCGATAGTTCTAAGGAATCCAGGCCACCAAACTAGCTCACGAATTCAAATCATATTCTTAGCTCTTCCCTTTTGGTGCCATTAAGCGTTCCCATGGCACCATCGACTGGCTTCCATAGTAGCGATTAGTGGGGGTGGCGTTGCTATCCTGCACACTGCCACCGCACTTTTTCCACCAGTGAAAAATTGTTTCCCACTCAAACCGTCTTCACCACCATGGATAACGCTAAGAGCTTTATCGCCAAGAACAAGACGGCGCTCACCGTCACGGCGTTGGCGCTGATCGCTGCCGTGTCTGCGTACTACGTGTACACCCAGCTGAGCGGCGCGCAGCCGCCGGCGCCGGCGCCCGAGGATGACGCCGCCGCCAAGAAGAAGAAGAAGAACAAGAAGAAGAAGCTGGCCAAGAGCGCCTCCCCTGAACCCGCCACCGGCGCCGCCACCGACGCCACCACCGCTAAAAAGGAACGGGCTTACCCCGTCGACGCTAAGGGGCTCCCGGCGTTGACCGATGACGTCATTGCCTCGTTGTCCGACGCCGACAAGGACGCGTGGGCGTTGGCGCTTAAAGAGGACGGTAACTCCGAATTCAAGCACAAGCGCTACGACGAAGCCATCGCCTACTACTCCGCCGCCTTGCAATTGAAGCAGGACCCCATCTTCTACCTGAACCGGCTGGCGTGCTACGCCGCCCTTGAAGACCACGAAAACGTCATCAAGGACACCTCCGCCGCCATCAAGTTGAAGCCCGACTACACCAAGTGCGTGTTGCGCCGGGCCAACTCCTACGAGATCCTCGAGAAGTACGAGGACTCGATGTTCGACTTGACTGCCTTGACCATCTACGGCGGCTTCCTGAACAAGCTGATCGAACAGGTGTTGGAAAGAGTGTTGAAGAAGCACTCAATCAAGATCGTCGAGCTGGCGCCTAAGGAATTGCAGCTCCCCTCCGCCGCCACCATCGGCTCGTTCTTCGGCGCTTTCGTCGAAGAGACTAACCCCGAAGGCATCAGCGCCGAGTCCGAAGGCGGCGCCAAGTACATGTACGAAGCGTTGCAAGCGATCAACGGCAACACCGTTGACGGCTACGACAAGGCCGACACTTTGATCAACCAGGCCGTGGAAGCGTTTAAGGACGTCAAGTCCGGTGACGCCGACGCCGGCATCGCCGCCGTTGCTCTCGAATACTCGGCCGCGTTCAAGTTCTTGAAGAACGACTCTGCCGCCGCCGCCGTCGACATCCAGTCGGCCATCGACCTCAAGCCCCGCCCCCGCTCGTACGTGTTCCGTGCCCTCATCAACGCCGACAAGCTGAGCTACAAGGAAGCCCTCGAGGACTTCAAGCGCGCTGAGGACTTGGACCCCAAGTGCCTGGACATCTACTACCACCTCGGGCAGCTCTACTACTTGACGGGCGACTTGGCCAACGCCGAGACCCAGTTCACCAAGGCCCGCGAACTCAACCCCAAGAACGTTTACGCCTACATCCAATTGGCGTGCATCACCTACAAGAACGGCAACATCGACCTTGCCAACGAAAAATTCACTGAGGCCAAGCTCAAGTTTGCCACCGCCCCTGAAGTGCCCAACTACTACGGTGAGATTCTCGCCGACCGCGGCGACATCCCCGCCGCCTGCAACCAATTCGACATTGCCGCTCGCTTGCAAGAGCTGTTGCCCGTGTTCAGCGTCGGCGCCCTCCCCTTGATCAACAAGGCCACCTGCTTGTCGCGTGAGAACCTCGAGCGCATCGACGAAGCCGAGGAATTGTTGGTGAAGGCGTGCGAATTGGACCCTAAGTCGGAATTGGCCCGCATCTCGTTGGCGCAAATCAAGTTGCAAAAGGACCAAGTCGACGAAGCCATCGCCTTGTTTGAAGAACTGTCGCGGTTGGCGCGCTCGTTCGAAGAAAAGGTGCAAGCGACGTCGTTTGCCGAGGCCACCAAGATGCAAAAGCGCATCAAGAATGATCCCGTGTTGACCCAGAAGATCGCCGAAGTGATGCGGGAATCGGGCATTCAGATGTAATGCGTTAATGTCAATGTATATAGCGATAAAAGGTACTGTGTTAGTCTGCGTCCAGCTGATGGCGGCGTTTAGAGTTTCTCGTCCCCCAATATACCGTAACTCCTAGTCTGTGTATTTATTGCTCAATTCTTATATTTATGAAATTTGGTGACGACGTGGGGTCTTGATGGAAATACTATCAGTACTCAAGACAGTAGAATATCACAAGGGAAAAGTTGAATTCGTCAGCTATCTCCAATGGTCACAAACATAAAAACTAGAAGTAGTCTCAATTGATATGTGTTTCTAAGAGTCGACACTAACGAAATTGTTGTCTTATTTAATTCTCATATTTATTGGTAAACGCTACATAAAACTCTTGAACATTTACTCACAAAATCGTTATTATTGGGCATTTACGTCGGATGAAATTGCAGTCAATCCAATAAATGCTGAGCGTTGACATTCGGACATGTCGCTGGTACTCCAGCTTAGCTTGCTGCTCACCGGTGACATTCCCCGCGATTGAGGACAAACCCACTATAAGTTGATCTAAGAATTATAAGACCTACTCAAATATTCCAAGATAAACAGTCTACACCACTGACACTCCCAAATAGTCCTTCGTTTTCCCCTATTTCATATCGCTCACTGTGACCGGTGACGGCTGGTACCCGAGCGGTTTTTTCGCCACGGTGCGCTCTCACCTCAACCTACCACACCTCGATACGGGCACAACCATGACGACACCAATTGGTATGTAAACCAGAGCTGGAATACGACTATACACTTGCTGAACCAATGATTACTAACTGCTAGTGCTTGACCAAGGGACAGGGTTTGTCAAGATCGGCCGCGCCGGGACGAACTTCCCCGACCACACCTTCCCGTCGATCGTGGGCCGCCCCATCTTGCGGGCGGAAGAACGAAACACGTTGGTGCCCCTGGACGTTGAAATCAAGGACATCATGTGTGGTGACGAGGCCGCTAAGGTGAGATCGTTGTTGGAAGTGAGCTACCCCATGGAAAACGGGATCATCAAGAACTGGGAGGATATGGAACACTTGTGGGACTACTCGTTCTACGAAAGACTTAAGCAACCCACTCAAGGTCAAAAGGTATTGTTGACGGAACCGCCGATGAACCCGTTGAGAAACCGTGAGGAAATGGTGCGGATCATGTTTGAAAAGTACCAGTTTGACGGTGTTTACGTCGCCATCCAGGCAGTGCTTGCCCTTTACGCTCAAGGGCACACTCTGGGGGTCGTGGTCGACCTGGGTGACGGGGTGACCCACATCGTCCCCGTGTACGAGTCGACGGTGCTTAACCACCAGACCACCAGACTTGACGTCGCCGGTAGAGATGTCACCAAGCACCTTATCCTGCTTTTGCTTGGACGTGGGTACGCGTTCAACCGTACCGCCGACTTTGAGACCGTACGTCAAATCAAGGAGAAGTTGTGCTACGTGTCGTACGACCTCAAGTTCGACAAAAAGCTCGCCGACGAGACCACCACCCTCGTCGAACTGTACGAATTACCCGATGGCAGAGTGATTAAAGTGGGTCACGAGCGCTACTTGGCTCCCGAGTGCTTGTTCCAGCCTCACCTTGTTGGTAAGGAACTGCCAGGGGTCGGCGAAATGTTGTTCAACACGTTACAGCTGTGTCCCGTCGACACCAGAGCCGACTTAATGAAGGGGATTGTCCTTTCCGGTGGGTCGTCCATGTACCCGGGTCTCCCCTCGAGACTTGAAAAGGAGCTTAAGCAATTGTACTTGACCCGCGTGTTGGGCAACGACGCTTCCAAGCTCAAGAACATCAAGTTGCGCATCGAGGACCCGCCCAAGAGACGCCACATGGTGTTCATCGGCGGGGCGGTGCTCGCCAACATCATGAAGGACAAGAACCACTTGTGGGTCACCCGCCAGGAGTGGGAGGAACAAGGTGCTCGGGCGTTGGACAAGCTCGGGCCGCGGTAGGCATATTTTAGATTCTGAGACAAAAAATACACGATTGATTGAGATTAAAACCGTTACCAATTTTTTTTGCTATATTAAGCTCCCATTAGGGAAAGAGGCCGAACGTATGTGTGTGCTCAGTGGCAACCAACGCCAATTGCGCTTACAGTGCGCTGACAGGTGAATGACGTCACCGCACCGACCAAAGCTGCCCACGGGGTACATCGCGAAGGGGACGTGGCGACCCACCGCTATCTACCACTTAGCCAAGCGGCTAAAACCGACCAGCGTCACTAACACTCTCTTCCCAGTATCTCCATAAGCCTTCACTCGGATCACTAGTCGTCGCCGTATCGTATTTTAGCGTGATTGGCGCCGATATCGTCGTTCCTTTTCGAGCATGCGATCGGGGCAACGTGGGGCTGTCATGCGGATCAAATAAATATCCCCGGGGGCCACACACGTCTAACTTAATCCTATTTTCAAACATCCAAACGATTACCGATGATCGATTCAGTGCCGCTAAGTGGAGGTCCGCCGGAGTTTTTGCTAATGCCTAAGGTTCCCGAAGAGTTCAGCCTTGGTCTCATATCGGAAGACGGCGATGATAACGGCTACGATGGCGACTCCGACGAGTTCGATGAGGACTCTGACGACGCCTGCTCGTTGGTGGGCCCCGTCAACGGCATTTACCCTCACTACTACTACTACACGTCGCAGCCCGACCACCCGATCAGCCGCCACGGCAACCCCAGCATGCTGCTGCTAGAGTCCCAAGACCCCGTGTTCACGCTGCCGCTATCGTTCGACCCGCTGGTGACGTCGTAACTTACACGCTGGGAAGATATATAGGTTTTGTAATTATATAGGTACTGGATACATGGTATAATGGTAGTATTAATCCGGCTAGGTGGTAACTGTAAATATTTGATTTAGCTGGATTATTAAACTGGTTTGGTTGCTGCTGTTTCAAAATGATTCATGGGTAGTAAACATGACACCAGTGTCTTTGTCTCAGATCAATCTGGACACCGGTATGTCCGTAGTAAGACATGTTAGTTGAAACCCAGTGATTACAAAAAATGGGTTGACATGAAATGGAATTGGACTACATATATTCAAAAATGATTAATTCGATTATGCTATGAGATGCTGTAAGATGCTAAATAGGTTCAATTATCGGGAGACACCCCCGTGTAGGTCCACTCGAGACCGTTGATCTTCCGGACCGCCAGGGCCACTAGTTGATCGTAGTCGTCCACCGTCAAGTTGCGTCCGCCGTGGCGGTGGCCAAAGTTGATGGCTTCGTGGACGATGTCGCGAATCACTGAGTTTGAAATCACGGGAGGACGAAGAAACGCCAGCGATAGCCCTTGTTCCACCGTCCACCGAACGTCAGGATTGCGCTCGAGGGTACCTCTAAGGAACTCCAACACCGAGGGTGGTACTCTAAGTCCACCAACACCGTGGGGTCTAAACTTAATCATATGCTGAGGGTTGCGAATCGCTTGTAAACGATGACGTGATTCGATATTGGCATAAGGAGGCTGGCCATAGATCATCTGGTACACCATGCACCCCATCAGCCACACGTCACTGGGTTTACCCACCTTCCACTGGCCTCCGGCCTCACTCACCGCTTCTGGGGCCATATAATTAGGAGTGCCAATTTGCTGGTTGCGGTAGATGTTCATGGTGGTATTGCCCAATGCGTCAGCAATGCCAAAGTCAATCACTTTAAGCTTACCTCGAATGAAGATGAAATTAGCCGGTTTAAGGTCCAGATGGACAATACCGGCGGCGTGGACTTCACGAAGACAACTGAGGATTTCCAGCGTGTAAAAGCGCACAAACTGGAGATGGGTTTCTGGTTCAATACGGCCTTCTAATCGGGGGTGGATGATGTGGGCCAAATCTCGTTCCCCTAGTTCCATCACAAGGTAAAGCTCATCATCATTGATGGCATAGTCGTGTAAATACACTACCCGATCCAGCTTTGCGAGTTTAAGCAATAGTGTGATTTCTCGAGCAAATGATTGTTTGATTTGGTCGTCAAACTTATCGAATTTGACCCGTTTCAAAGCCCAAGTGTTTTGCTTGGCGTCACGCACTTTATACACCTTTGATGAGCCGCCCAGGCCAAGCACTTCTACCGGTTTATATTGTCGGTCATTAACAAAGAATATGCGGGAAGACAGATCGTGGGGTGAGACGACAAATGGTGGTGGAGGGTTAAGCGCAGCTGGTGATGGAGGAGGAGGCTCAAAACGAGCCGCTGGAGGCATTGCTAAGGGTGGTGGTCGCGGCGAAGCCATTGCAGCGGCGTTTTCCATAGGTGATTGATGATGTGGTTCAGGTTTAGGCAGCGATTGAGGGATGGGTGAATGTTTTGGTGGTATTTGTTGTTCTACGACCGGAGCCAATGACGGTCGTTTAGCCGCAGGGACAGCAAACTCATCGTTGTTTATCCTTGATGATTCTTTGATGGGAGTCTCGTGACCATTAGCTTCACGATTAACTGGTTTAATCTTCACCGGAGCTAAGGGAGGCCTCAGCTTCGGAGGGAGGCCCAATTTTTGTCCGTAACGTCTTCTTCGGGGCTGGGAAAGCGGAGTTTTATCCCGTTTAGAAGTATATTCAGGGGTGATCTCCTTAGGGACGGGTGCTGGCGTGTGTAGGCGCTGGTTTGAAAGTAGCAGGGATGTTGGCGCCGCGATCCCCATTTCCGCCGAGCCGAGGATGCTCAACAGGTATTTTGAAAGGGGCGGCGGTCGCAAGGTGTTGTCTTCGTCATATGCGGTGGACGATGACATCCATGGAGGTAAGGGTGGCTCTCAAAGTGGGGTGGGGCAGCTATGGTCGGAGTGGGTGAGCAGAGTCGCGCATCACAACAATCGCGTATACCTAAATTTAATGGTTAATGGGATGGTTGAGAATCGAACCAACGTGGGAGGAGGAATTGTCAAGATTATAACAACAATATGAAGTATACAAGTACCTCTGTTGTAGCAGAGTCTGGTGAGATACGGTAGATTAGTTGATCATGTGCTGTTTCGATTAACAAATTAGAGGAGCGACAAATAAGGTTACTAGATATATACGTCACCTATAGTACTTATAGATTACACTGACAACGACTGTGGCGGGAGCCGCACACGGCGGATTTTGCACGCTTAGCGGAGCTATTGTTCGCCTCCTTTGGCCTGATGTGCTACGATTAATCGTACTAGTTGTTTATCTGTTATCTATTTGACGATGTGCGACGCCGCCTCTGAAAAAGACGACATTTTTTTTTAGCCGAACTAGTCCAAGAGCCCAGTGACCTTGGACTTACGGTTTTGGCGGTAGCCCTTCACCACAAGACGGCCAAACCACACCACCACCACCAAAATGAGGGTGAGCACCGTCCACTTGGCGATGGCGATGAGGCGCCACCATTGACGGCGCCACCAGATGGCATCGGCACTGCCGTATTTCTCAAGCCGCTGCTGGCGTTCCCGTTCCTTAATGCGTTTCTCAGCTGCTTTGAGCCGAGCCACCAGTTTCCGCCGCCGCTGTTGCATTTTAGCGTCGTTTACTGGTGCTTCCTCGATGATCTGTTCAATCTGTTCAATGGAGTCGATAAACCCACCCAGAGGCTTTTCCAACAGGTAGATGACGTTCTCCAACACGTCTACCGTCTCGGAAAGGTCACCGGTCTCGGCCAGCATCCCCAAGTACTTAAATTGAGGCAACTTAATGTTCAGGAGAGTGACACAATTCATCCACTGTCCTCTAACTCCCAGCCAGTTAAAGTCGATGGAGAGGTAGCCGTTTCTCAAGTAGACAAGCCGCATCTTTGTCGGTCCCTTTTGCGGGTTGACGAGCTCTCTAGCCAGGCAACCAGCAATGCGAGTATCGATACCGTCAGTGGCCTTATCGTAGCGCAATTGCGAATCGCCGACCATGACGTTGACGAAAGGGAACTCGCCACGAGGCCCGTTGCGGAAAGTATCGATAAATACCCCTAACCCAGTGAAGTAGTTTCGAGCACCAAATACATCACCAATGGGACTAGGGCTATTAGTGAGCCATATAGCCATGCCATCACCCATCAATTCAGGTCCCGTGATGTGGAACGTGAGTTCCATCTCAAACAGCTCGGCGTCAATCGGGTACTGAGTCCATAACGACCCTGCTTGGTGAGGGTTACCCGAAGTCAATCTGACGTATTCATCCAGCTTGACGAGGGTCAGCCCTTCGTATTTCCAGTTGGGGATCGACAGCCCCTTGAGGAACGGCGGCTCAAGGCACTGGTGGACCAATTGGCGCTTGGCAATCAGTACTACCAGCGCGTCTTTCAGCTGGAGCAACGTGTTCACCTCTTCCGGGGTAAACATGGAGCCGGCACGGCGCCAGATGGTGACGACGACGACTACAAGCGCGAAGAGTGCAAGTACTGCCGCCACAAACCGGGTACGAAGCATGCGATCGGAAAGATGAAGTGTCTTTGATTAGGAGAGGCTATATAGCGGGGGGGGGACCAGCCAGGGCTGAGATCGTGTCACCGCGCAGCGCACATGGTAGCGCCGCGAAAAATTCAACACCGAGTGCGGATCAACAAAATGCAGGAAATGATAATAATAATAATTAGCGAAGTAAACGGGGTACCAAAATGGGTCGGCGCTACCCTGTCAATTGCCCCCCAGAGCTGTTCAGCGACAGGAGCACCCCCACAGCTTGTGGCACTTCTGGCACCGCTTGCAATAAGGGCACTTGCGGAGGTTGGCACTGCTGAGGCCAAACCCGCAATTAAAACAGTTGTGCATGGGCCCGGCGGTTCCAATGGGGGGGCTGGCTTCCACTGGGTTTGATGACAAGCGCCCGTTCGCGAGTGATGGCGAATACAACGCGAGATGAGCCTATGATGTATACTTGGCCGAGGAGCCCCCGCGAGGCGTGCCAGGGTGAGCGCGTCGCCGACTGTGGGCACGGACACGACTCGACAATCCCGACATTGTCGCTGTGGGTGTGTCTCCGGTAGCGGCCACAGGCGGCTTCATTTCCCCGGTTCACCGGAAGCTTCCGGGGTGACGTATAACTAGCACATTAGCACGCTGACATTTCACACTAAGAACTCAATTACACTTTTAGATTATAGCGTTTGGTATTCCGTGTGGGTCAATTCTTAGGTCTCACACGAGGGGAAAGCGGGGAGGATCAGCTATCAGGGTGGCTAATCACAGAACTCTCGGGGAGATCCCTGACATTTTGATGACCCATATAGCAAACGGACAACCACCCCGTCCCCCGCGCGGTTAGCACGGTTAGCGGGCTTTATTTTTTTTTTTTTTTGCTTAGGCCACTAAGTCTTGTGAGCTCATCCTGCTGCGACTTTAAGCACTGCCACCTGATATATATATTAATAGGTTTTTTAGTTACACCTGTCAATCACCTCACACCAAAACAATACACGCACCCCTAGCGACATCACAAGCACATACAGTAGATATGGTGTTTGACAATTAGAAATCAATTCCTCAATTAATTAATTAATTGAATTGGGGGCCACGGCGTTCCTGAATTACTGTCGGCGAAGGTAGCGAGGTGGCCTATTTTTGGCTTGCAAATAGGCTTGCTTGTGAGGGGCTCGCAGCCTCATCAACTTTAGTTTTGCCCAACTTCAACTGGCTACAGGTGGCGTCCAGGGGGTGCGGTTTTTAGCGGATCAAATCGGAACTTTTGTGGGCGTGAATCACCGGTATTCGTGCTATATACATATACAATAATAAAAAAGGGTTTCTCTCGGGAATAATGGCCCCGAACTCCGTCGCTGCCTTTTGCGCCTCTTACTTGCCCGTGTACACCATCTTGAGCGCCAGCGCCAACGTCTCGCGCTTCTCGCCCCGGATATCAGCCATCAACCGCTCGTAGTATGCCGGGTTGCTCTTGGGCTTGAGCATCTTGTCGCCCAACGGGTAGTAGTTCTTGTACTTGTCGTTGACAAGGTCCCGGAGCGAGGCGTACTGCAATTTTAAGTCCTTCTCGCTGATGGCGTCCACCACCAGTTCATCTTGGAACCGCTGGAGCTGGACGTCCTTGAACACGGTGTAGTGCTTGAGGTTCTCCTGGGGGAGGGTCTTGAGCAAGTTGACGATCTTGCTAGCGCATTCCCGCTTCGACATTGCTGGATTTGAAGTGTCTGGTGAAAGGTAAAGAGGATGAGGTCGCACTGGTGGTGAGTGCGTATACCGAAATATGTTACTACCGACACTGACGACACTTGCGGCGTGTCGGAAATGTCGTCACTTACGGAAACCTTCGTCATTACCTTCGGTAAATGGTTTCCGAAGGTTGACCACACTAACGGAAGTTGATTAGCGTCACCATTGTCTCAACACGAGTTATAAAAGGAGGGGAACGTTACATCGCATCGGGCTTCCAGCTTAAATGATGACCGTCGGGGCACCGTCGGTGCCGCTGCATCGGAAAATGTTCTCCGAGAGCGACCCCAACCCCAACCGGAACCAGGCATACAAAAGAACCCCACAATTCCCCCATCACATCTACAGCCTTTCCTTTGAATCATTTCCTTTCAATTAATGACCACGCTGACAATCCCCGTGTGGCTCGACTGTGACCCCGGCAACGACGACGTCTTCGCCATCCTCATGGCGGCATACCACCCCCGGTTCCAGCTTATCGCTATCTCCACCGTTCATGGCAACGCCCCCATCGAAAATACCACCCACAACGCTCTCTACACTCTTGACGTCATCCACAAGAACGTCCCCGTGTACCAAGGAGCCGCCAAGCCGCTGGTAAACCCGCTGAAGTTTGCCCCCGAGATCCACGGTGTTTTGGGCCTCGGCGGCGTTAACATCCCCGTGGAAACCAGACACCACAAGCTGACGGACAAACTGTACTTGCAGGCGATGCACGATGCCATTGAAGCGCACGCGGGCGAGCTCTGCTTTGCCGTCACCGGTACCATGACCAACCTCGCTCAGCTCTTGCAGGCTTATCCCGGCATTGAGCAAAAGATCGGTTACGTGGCGATCATGGGTGGTGGTGTCCACAGAGGCAATGCCACTAAATACGCTGAATTCAACTTCTACGCTGACCCCCATGCCGCCAACTTCTGCTTGCAAAAGCTTGGATCCAAGGCGATCATCGCTCCTCTTGATCTCACTCACCAATGCAACGCTCTGGCCGAGGTGAGAGAACGGATGGTGGGCAACCGCACTCTGATACGCGAGTGGTTCTATAACGTGGTGATGTTCTATAATGAGCTGTACATCAAGAACCACGGTATTACTGCTGGTCCTCCCGTCCACGACCCTGTGGCTCTCTACTGCCTCTTGCCAGTGATTGACAATGACTTTGACACTTACGGTTACAAGGCTGATCGAGCCAAGTGCCTGGTGACTGAGTCCGGTGAACACTCGGGCCAATTGGTGATGGATGACGATGCCAATGGATCGTACATCGGCACCACCATCGACGCCGCCAAGTTCTGGGGCGAGCTCTTAGACTGTCTCGACCGCGCCGAAGCCGCCGCCTAAACCATAATGATAGAAGCAATGCACGATACCTAATGGAAATCAACACTACTAACTTCTTCAAAGCAAATCTAGCAATAGTGTAGAAAAGGCTAGTCAAGCTATTAAGTTGTAAACAGAGTCCATTGTTGAGCTCAAGTTTAGTTTTTTATCATAATTACCAAAAACCGAAGAATGATAGAAACTTACGAATGCTAAATACTCATGCTAGATGGTTTATGCTGACTATATACATCATAATGAGAGCTTACCCCGCAGTTTCTTCTTGTCGCTAAGCTTCTTCTTATTGAATAACCGTTTCTCCTTACGATCAGTCTTGATCTCCTGCCATCGCTCTTTAGTCTCCTCCAGTGTCTCCCCAGCAAACTCCACTTTATCATGAATCTCCTCTAATAACTTGCGGAAACACTCATCAGTATTAGTCTCTCGGTTACGAGTGACGTCACTTTGTATAGTGATCCCTCCCATCTTCGTCTCGTACCTCACTTTCGCCGTTTGAAGCTGAGCTGCCACTGCTTTAGGAATCCACAGAGTATAATAAGGATTAAGCCATTTATGAGGAGCTAATGCCACCGTCGCCTTAGACGACGTTTTATTCACTTTCTGTCCCCCAGGACCCAGAGACCGACTGAACGTAATTTCAAACTCTTGACGAGGGATCTGGTGATGTTTAAACAGATCGAGCCACCGCCTAGCTTCAGCCACCTCCTCACTCAGCGGCTCCAGCTCCGCCTTTACCAGAGCCAGATAACAACGATAAGCGGATTGTAAACCTCTTGAAACCGTCCACGGTCGAGATAGGAGCCGCGCCGCTAACATCGCCTAACCTTATATTAAAGTGCAAAGGTCCGATTGCGAAAGTGGTTGCGAATAGAACAAGAACTGGTAGTGGTGTCTACACGATTATCAGTATATTACGTTAATATTTCTATATGCCAAAATGAAGGGAAGGGAAGCGCTTACTCGTCGTCGTCACCGTCTTGTTCGACGAACTTGCCCTTGACGTCCTTCCACAACTTGCCCTTGTTGTGGTTGTCGTACCAGTTGGTGACGGCGGCGTCGAACCAAGATTCAAAGACAAAGGCACCAGCAAACACGGTACCGACAAACACAGAGTTTCTGGAGAAAAGAGCAGCGAGCTAGTAAGTTAGTTGGTTGTTCAAGTATATTGGGTTCAACGCGATAAAAGGGGAACGGATATCGGCACCACCGTAGGCTCCAGTTGAAGGAAACCATCATGGGGAATCACAATCAACGGCGGAGAAGGCGTGGGCAGTGGAATTTCACCCTGTAAAGCGCGGAGGAGGCGATGGTCGCCGTGGCGGTACCTACCATTTCGGTGATTATCAGTTGAGTCGCTCGCCTTTTTTTTTCGCATATTGGCCGGCCACCATTGGATGGGTTGTATGCAGGGCGAATTCTGGTTACGAGCGCGAGATCAAATACTCGCAAGATGGAGGGGCTGAGATCAGACTATGTATATGTATTAAAATGCCTAAGCAGTAGTTTCCGGTTCCTTAGCAGCGGCGGCTTCCTTAGCGGCGGCTTCCTTCTTTTCCAACGCCGCTTCCTTCAGCTCCTTGGCCTTGGCGGCACCCGGGTACTTGGTCCCTTGCTTCTTCTCCTTCTTCGCCTTCTTTTCCTTAGGCGCTTCGGGGGGGTACCCCTTTTCCTGAGCCTCTTGGAACTCCTTGTTTTCAGCAAAGTCGGCGATGATCGGCGCCAACAAGCCGTTGATGGCCAGGGTGACCCCCAACTTCAAGTCGGGCGCCGCCAACTTTTCTTCTTTGAAGTCTTGCTTCAATTGGTCCAACAGCAGGTAGGCAATGGGCCCGCCAAACTTTTCCGGCCGGTCGATGTCCAACTTGAAGTAGCCGTCTTGTTCGTTCAACAATTCCTGGATCGGCTGGACGACGTTTTCCAAGAACGCAATCAAACCGTTACCTTCAACTTGGCCCGGTTGACAGAACGCCTTCTTAATCTTCTTAGCGACAACAGCAGGGTCTTCAAGCACGTCGATCTTCGAGTTGGGGTCCAGAGCCAGCATCTTACCGCCTTCACCTAAGCCAGGCACCATCGGGTTCATCAAGTGACCTCTCTTCTTGTAGCCCAACAGGGGCAAGTTTTCTTCAGCAAGAACAAAGATCTTACGTTGATCGACACCACCAAACTGGGCGTCAACCTTCAAGTGTTCTTCGTCCAACGCCTGCATCAACGGGTAGATCAAACCCAGCAAAAGCGGGTTGTCGACCTGTTTGACGACATCGGCACCAGCACGCTTAGCCCCGTTCTGCGACACCACGTTCAGCAACTTAAAGAGGTCCATGGTGTATTCGGGAGTCAACTGGTACGACAGACCCACAACAAAGTGCAACTTGTCGATGGGGACATTAAGCGACTTAAGCAACGACTTCACCACGCACTCGTAGTACTTGGCCCGGTACTGGACGACTTCAAGCGGCGCCTTCATGTTGTCCAAGAACGCATGGAGGTCAGCGAGAAGCACGGTGACTTCACAGCCAGCCTTAAGGAAGTGGGCGAGCTTGACCATGGGGACGAAGTAGCCACAGTGAGGCTTACCAGTAGGGGCAGTACCCCAGTAAATCTTCAACGGACGCTGCTCTTTTTCAAGCACATCCTGGATGATCTGGCCGTTGAGCACTTCCTGTAAACCCTTGGTGATGAGGGCGTACTGCGCCTTGGGGTCGGTGACAGTGGTGGACATGGTGAAATTTTCGCGTGATGGAAATCGGCTTGTAGATCGAGACCACAGTGAAGTGAGTCACTAAGAAGGAAGTGGAAGACCAAGACAGCTATACCAACTTATTCAAAGACATTTACTTATTTTTGAGTCGTTTTGCTAGTAGCTTTAGTGCAAGTGGACCTCATCGAAATTCAATGTTTAATTTTATAGGCCAACCATTCATAGATTAATACCAGCTTTTACTGCTATAGAAAATGGTCTAACTGAGTATGGCAAATATTTGCATTCTGATCTGTTACAGAAAGTTTACCGGTGGTTTCTGCCTTGCCTTACTATACTTACCGATCTCGGCTTATAGTCACCTCAAACCAACATTAAAAAAAAAGTCATCAGCTTCCTCTACAAAAATTCAAAATCTAAACTCTCAACTCAATGTAGCAACATTTGTTTCCGAAACCTTAGGGCTCACCTGACACCGTCTCTGTGGTCGTTTCGCCGCACTGGCAGCGATTTTATCACCGTGCGCACACGCCATAGTCCGCTCACAATTAACCCCTCCCATGATCGACACCAAGGGGTATCTTGTCAGCCTCCCCCTGCGGCTAGGGTTTAAAGACGGCAAGGCCATCGCCGCCAACGTCTACCGCGCCCTCTACGTCGCCGCCACCAACGACGGCGCCGACCTCCCCTCGATCTTCCCCCACACGGACCTCTCCCAGTTCCACCCCCGGGATATCGACCCCACCGATAAGGCGTTTGGCCTCGGCGTCACCAGAGACAGCCGCGCCCACAAAGTGTTCTCGTCTCTGGCGGCGAGTTCTCAGTCGTACTTCCACTTGCGCCACCGGATATGTGCTCGTCTCATCGGGGCGGGCGAGCCGCTTTACCGCTGCGTTGAGTGTGGCTTCGACGATACCTGTGTTCTCTGTTGCCACTGTTTCAACCCGGAAGACCACCGAGGCCACGATGTGCGGGTGTCCATCTCTAGTGGCACCACGGGAGGGTTGTGCGATTGTCTGGACCCGGAAGCTTTTCCTACCACGTTAAATTGCCTCTGTGCTGAAGATACCGTCCCCGAACTGAGCCTGAAGCTTCTGCAACTGATCGAACAAACCATGAGCGTCGCCCTCGACTACGTGCTCGATGTCCTTTCGCATTCCATCGGCACATTGCCTGCCGTACAAGAAGCCGCTGCCTACGACGAGATTGAGCAGTTTTCCGATATCCTGGATCTCCCCTACTACTCTACTTGTGAAGATAGAAATTTTGGCCCCTACGTGCTTGTATTGTGGAATGATGAACGCCACAACTTCCCGGAAGCACAGGCGGCGATTAAAGCCGCCACCGACGGCAGCGACACTCAGTGCTTTGCCTACGCCAACCAGATCAACGAAGAAGGCCGGGCCATTCTTCGTACCGACCCCGACCCCATGCGGTTGGTGCACTACCACAAAAAGATAAAGGAAACACTGCTGCCCACTAAACCAGCGTTGGTGCTGCTGATATGTAGTGCTCGAGACTACATGCGAGAGGAAATTGTCATCGCCATCTTTGGGTGGATTAAGCAGATCATTGCTCACCCTACCATTGGGGTCGCAGCCTCCCAGGCGTTTGCTCGCTTGCTTTTGGATAAGGATTACTGGCCGAGCGGCAAGTTGATGCAGGTCGTCAGTGACCGCATGACTAACGACAATGAACCGGCGTTGTTCACTGACGGCCTTCTCTGGAACGGCGCCATCAAACCCATGCTCCCCAAGCTCAACGACCGCGGCACCATGATCTACTCCCAGGACGAGTTCTACGGCACCCGCCTCCAATACTTACTTGCATACGAGATCCGCTTGACCAAACAGGTCCGCAGCTATCTCCCCACCATGCTCACCCTGAGCTTGATTGCCGAGCCCCAGTTTAAGAGCCAATTTGCCGAACAAGTGGCGGCAATTTTCCCCATGCTTTTCACTATCCAGGCGGTGTCCGAGCGCGAGGAGGGCCTCGCCGTTCTCCCCGAGATTGCCGTGCAGTTGTGGACGTGTCCCGTCACCATTCAGCATCTCGTCACCACCAACAAAATCGGGTTACTCATTGCTCCCTGTGTCCTGCTTATCAACACCAGCTGTTCCGAAAGGAGTTCCTTTACCGGTGATCGCACGTTTAAGCTGTACCGGGAGCGCGATAACGTGCGTAACCACCAGTCGTTTGCGGTGGCCATGGTACGCCACATGAGCACGGTGGCGAAGATGACGCTGCCGGAAATGCTTGATCAAGTGTCCCTCAGTCAGCTGGAGGACTTGTTTGACATCTGCTACAAGTATCTCAAGCTTTTTCAAGGGTTTTCCCCGGTACTCCGCAAGCTTGGCGACCACGTCGAGTGGGATATGTTCCGCGCCGAAGACTATTTCGCCATCGTCGACTGTGTGCTCCTGTTTGCCAATAACTTTGCCCAAAATATTCAAGCCAATGGTAGCAACGTCAGTGTGAAAACGTTTGCTGAGAAGCTCAGTCTTGAGTGGATCAATATCGACCTCGATCACCGTGACCACGCGGTGCTGGGCCTGCCGGTGAACTTGATCAACGCTATCCAGACCTTCCTTGGGTGGTGGCTTACCAATAACTTCACTACCGTCACCAACTGTGTCGCCTGGTGGCTGGTTCGTCTGATTGTGTTTGCTGCGCAAGCGCGAGTGGGATTGTGGGTGCGTAATGGTCTGGTGGTGCTGAAGCAGACCCTGGCCTACCTCAGCTTTTTGCTTGAAGGCGACCCTTACTTCCAGGACCTTTACGTGTGTCAACTGGCGATTGTCGGGTCAAACCCCACGGAAACGTTATCGTTCTTCCTTCACATTTGGGAGTTGCTGGGATGGTTCTATTATAATGACGCTATCGCCGATACCGTCTACGAGACCGACCGATTTGATGCTATTGTCGAGCGTTTCATCCAGTTCCTCTACGTGCTTTTCGTTGATCGTACCCGGATTGATTCCTACAATCGCGAAGAGGAATTGCAGTGGAAGATCGCCTACACCCTTGCCGACGAGCCGCGGGCGTATTCCGTGATCAAACGGCACATTCACGATGCCTTCAACGATTTCGTCAACTTTGACAATCAGTTACGTCACGTGGCCGAATACGCTCCTCCTAAGGGGCTTTCTGATAGCGGTAAGTACCGCTTAAAGGACTCGTGGATGGCGAAGCTTGATCCAATGTCTAAGTTCACTCAGCTGGGCCAATTCGATACCATTAGTGCCCACCAACGCCAGCTTATCAATGCCAAGAACCCAGACGAAGTCGTGCTTACGCCGCAAGTATATCATGCCCACGACGCCAGCATCGACGCCCTGGTGGCTCAGCTCGCCTATACGCCGACGATGTTCAAGCTTTTGCAAAGGCTATTGTCTAAAGCGTTGGCTGACACCTCGGAAACGTTCTTGCCGCAATTGTTAAGGTACATTCACGTCATTGTGCTTGACCTCAACTCTGCAGAAGTGGACCCAGAGACGCTTATCCCCGTAGCTTTGCAGCTTGCAGAAATTGTAAACCGGGGAGAATACGCTAAACCGACGACGGCGACGGCTCGCCACTTAGTTGGGTTTTTGCGCAACCACGATCAAGCGATTAATCAGGCAGTCGAGGCCAAGTATCCTACAGAAGCAAGCTCCAAGGGCCAACTGCCCGCCGCTAGCTCCAAAGAGACGGAAGCTGAGCGCCGCAAGCGGAAGGCCGAAGAACGCAAGAATCGGGTCATGGCCAAGTTTAAGCGGCAGCAACAGGATTTTGTGGCCAATAACCAAGAACTCGTCGACGAGTCCCCTGCACCCGACGACAACGCCAAGGGGTACCAGTGTGTCCAGTGTAACGAAGCTATTCGTCCCGACGACGTGTTTGGCATCTTATATGAAAAAGTGAACTTGTGTACGACTCGCCTCGTTTCCCCGGACCCTGAGGTAGAACCCCAGGGAGTGTACGGTGAATGGCACCTGGAAGGGGTGGTGCTGTGTGGCCACCATATCCACGAGGAATGCTACAGGACGGCCCGACGCCCCAACGGCGAGGTGAAATGCGCGATGTGCCGTACCGTGCAACACAACTTCGCGCAGATGTGGTACCCTCACCTGGCCGAGCTCAGTGCCGAGCCGTTCACGAAGGAAGCGGTCTGCGAACCTTCAGTGCGCGAAGTGTTAGCCAGATCCCAATTCCAATCAGCGGATAATTTCGCGGGTGCTTCCCGTGACGCTATCGCCGATCAATTTTGTGATTTGATGACGTTGTTGGCAGGCACGGTGCGGATGTACGAACTGGCTCAAAGAGACAAGGGTGAACCGGACAAGTGGGGGCTCTGGGACTACCCCGCCTCAGCTAAGCAGACGATAAGAGTGCTTCTCCAGGAAGTGATGTGTAAGGGTGACTCTCCCTCCCTCGACACGGAGTACCTTGGCGTGTTTGAGCGTGCCATTTTGTATTGGCTTTTCCATCAGGAGTCGTGGCCTCAAGTGGTGAAGAAGCATGCCTGCAAATTGATCGTCGAAGGCATCATCGACATGGAAAAGCGTGTATTTGTCAGTGATGTTGACCGTACACCTGCTTATGTCAAACTTGTGGCGGCTGTGCGCGATGTGGTCGGCGGCGATAGACCGGCGGTGGGGCTGATGGAACCATATTACTACAATTTTGTCCGGCAAGCGGCGTTGTTCTACGACTTGGTGGCAACCAAGTACACCGCTGAGGGCCACTTTGAGTCGACCCTCGACCACTCCACTAGCGATATCGCGTCGCTTTGTGACTTATTAGGGCTCCCTGATTACGCCACATTGATTCATGATGAAACTGAGCTCGCCGTTGCTGTGCAGGAATTGCGGGACCAATTGGTTTTCAACTCTGGCTTGTACTCAATGCTTGAGTACGCGGGCCCGCGTCTGTTTATTGAGCTTCCCTCGCTTCACGCCAACTCGTTGGAGATGGTGGGTAAAATGAGACTGCACCAGTTGCGCTCGCGTCGGTGCTGCTTGCTTTGCGGCGTTGCGGTTTCCATTAGGGACACAGAACACGTGATGACGTGTGGTCGAGGCCTTAGTGTCGGCTATGTGCCGCTGCGAAACGTTGTCATCGTTCAGTACAAAGAAGGCCGCGAAATGAAGGGGGCAGAGCTTCCTGGTCCCTATGTCACTGAACACGGGGAGATTAAGCTGATTACACGTCATGAACCGGCGGTGCTCAGTCAAGACCGTCTCAATTTGCTCCATAAGATGTACCTCACCCATGAGCTTGAAGGCTACTTGCTGCGTAATGATGCCTTCCATGACTGGCGCCGCTGGCACTTGGATGCCACCCGGTTCATGTTTAGACCCGGTCAACCGCCGACGATCACTGGTGATGAAGACGACACCGACGATGAACCGCAACAGGTGAACATCCCCCAGGCGTGGCCGGTGGTGCTTGACGACGACGAAGACGACGAAGTGGACCACGACGACGACTGGCTTGACGACGACATGGAGTTCGATCCGTCGGACCGGGAGATGGATGCCAATGAGTTTATGACGCAAATGAGCGAATACGAACCCGAAATCCGCGAGTTATTCCAGTTGTTGCGACCGGAACGCCCCCAGGAACCAGGCCAGGAGCAGGACCAGTTGCTGCCGGAAGACGGCGCCCGTCTTGCCCGGATGCTTTTGCGGTTGCACACCAGCCGGATGATTGTGGACCAGATGGAGGGAGAAGGAGATATGGAGACCAACGAGGAGTCCGATGACGAATATATGGACACCCGGTGGAATTGATACCAGTACATAGTAATCTTACACGTAAATGAAGATTATAAACCAAGCCGCACCTAATACGATGAAAATGACCTTTATAAGTGACATATGGTTGAGTCGATGAGTTAAACAACTCTACAAGAAATGATGTTGCTGAAGCCTCTTCTATTGGGGCTATTAGTCGCCAACTCTGCCAAATATAGCCCCCAAAAACGGTAGTGACAAAAAGGGGCACTCAGGTGTTTTCGCCTTAGCAAAACTCATTCATGGTAATTTAGATCACGTGATGTGCACCCCACAGAGTTTATCGCACTTGATTTTGTAAACACAGAGGTCAACGTCACTCAGACCATAGTGGGTGCCCTCCATTGCTGATGACACAAGCCGAGCTTCAAAAAATTGCATTGTGACTCGGTCCCCCAGTGAGCTCACGCCTCGGCTCTACACCTTCACGATGTTGAAGATATTATCTGCATGGTCGCGTCGTCAACTGGTTGCCAACAACGCCGTTCTTCAACAAGGGCATTGTTGCTTTTTTCAACTCCATAATGAGACAATTAAATTGTTCTACTTGTTATTATCCAGCTCTACTGAAGCTCAGTTGAGTTGGAATACGGGCTTTTGGGAGGACTGGCGAATGGGAAGTGTGGAAATGCTGTTTAAAGTTTACCACCACAACGTTGCCTGTGTACCAAAAATCTCAATTGAATTCATTCATTGCCTTCTATGTCAGCATGGTCACAATCTGGGATTGCGCGATTAGGGAATGCTAGACGACGCACCTAATTTGGAAGTGGGACCGTTGCCGAGGCGACACCGCGAACAATGAGAACTGCAGAATACCGTGCTCGCCTTTACCCATTGAGTCGTCGTCATCAATCTACCAAGGATTGGAAATATGATACAAGTGAAGAAATGAAGAAAAGAAGTGGGACAGTTATTCGTTGCTTTGTGTTCGTGCGCCATGGATCTTGATTAGATCTCCCTACTGTCGCCGTTGCCACTACTTCACGATGAAGGATCGCGCGACTAGGGAATGCTGGGCAATGCACTCAATCTGGGCGGAGCAGTTGACGAGACGACAATGTGAACAATGGCGACTGCGGAATGTTGAGCCTGCCTTTACCCCTTGAGTCTTTGTCGTCGACCTGAACTTTTTCCCCCGAGAGTCTTGCCGAACAGCATAAATAGCGAGCCTTTTCCTCTATCCTCTCCTCACAATTTCAAGCTTGGTCATGGCCACTTCTCTAATAGAGTATGGTGGCTTGGTTGCCTCTGACATGGCTGTTGCTGACACGATTCCGACAGTGCTCTCATTTTGTTGCGTCCCTCTGAAGTCGGCGTGCACCCTGCCGGGGATCCTCGTGGTCTCTCTGGGAGCAGGTGTGTGACCCCAGTCCTCATGGCGCACTTTGCAATGTTGTACTCGGCAATCAGTTCAGGACAGCCATGGAGGAGACAGCTGGGTCCATTTTACGCTAATAGAAGAGCAGCCATGGCTACGATTACTCTCAGCGAACTTTTTTTCACATATACTTGCATTAGTATCTATATATCGTCTGTAAAGAAGTGTCAATCACGGGTATAGCCTACTATAATAGTGCTCATGGCAATAGAAGCGCGAAATCTAAGAAATGAGCGATATTCTGCGCAATATTGTTGTTACCATTGCCAGATTCAAATTACCGGAAAACGAAAAAAATCAGATACCTCTCGATAGCTTAGCTGGTAGAGCGTGAGACTGTAATGGAATTGTCATCTCAAGGTCGCGTGTTCGACTCACGCTCGGGAGAATCTTTTTTTCGTCTATATTTTGGATTCCCTCTTTTTTAAAGCTCCCGAAAAGGCCTGTCTGAGATGGCACACATATTTTGCCTCTATCTTCCATGGGAAAATTATTGACTTTATCAACACGGCGCGTGATATCAGATTGCACTGCTGGACCTCGAAATCTGCCGGAAAGACAACCCCAAAATAGCGTAGATCTGATCGTGTCTAGTGGCATCCAGAATATTCAAAAGGATACGGCCTTTATTGCCTTCGCGACGTGTCAGTTGCGCCACGCCCGCACACTTTAACCACCTCACAGCCGTGTTTGGTTAGTAGACTGACGCGCAGGACCAAACGTCGACAGACGTACCCCAAAAACAATAAACACCCTACCTTACACACTTGTGTCATTTTCCATTAAAAGTATAGTAAACACAGCTCTAGAGTATTATTCAAAAGTCTTGCCACTAATGCCATTTGGTAGCGGAATGTACATACCCCACCACGTACCTGCACCTGCTCCCCTTGCTCTCATTATCGTCGTCAACCACACATCCCTACCCCACACTCCGTCACTACCTACCAAAAGACCCCATGCCTGACCTCGAGCTTCCCCTGGTCCACGAGGACGGGGCGCTGTTCCTGGGCACCTACTGCCCCAACTCCCGCCAGACCCTCCGCATCGCCATCAACTTGAAGTTGCTCATCGACAAGGTGATCCCCGTCGAGTTCGACGAGCACGACGTGCTCAAGCTGGGGCTGGTGATTTTGACCGACCTGGTGATTGAATTGGCCCGCAAAGCTGCTGGCGGTAAAGGCGACGGCGAGGAAGGGACGCTGTCGTATAAGTACCGGGCGTGTCTTATCTACTGTCTCCTCCAGGTGACGAGATGGTACCAGGACTTAGCCGAGACCGAGCTTAGTGACAGTGGTCTCTATTGCTTAAGAGCGACCGTGGCTCAGACGATTGCCCTGAGACTTATCGAACTGGAAAAGAGGGACCAATACTTGTTCTTGGGGATGTTATGCCACCGCTACACCATTAACCTCAACGAAACCGACCAACCGTCAGTGTCTGCACTTGAACTTGCGGTAGACATGCACCTGCTTATTGTCATCAGTTGTCTGGGCTACCAACGGTGTATGAAGTGGTTGTGGCGGGGGTGGATTGTGCAACTGAGCCAGGACCCCCACCTGTACGTGTACTACAAGAAAGTGGCACTGCTGCTGATCATGGCCCACTTTGACCCCGACCGGATTAAGACTCCCCTTTACCAAAACATGTTGGAGATCTTTTTCTCAATGATTTACTTGGTGTTGTTTACGTTAGTGCTCAATTTGACGGTGGAAAACCCACACAATATTGCCGCCGTCGAGTGGATTTTCTACTTGTTTACCCTTGGCTTTGTTCTCGACGAATGGATCAAGTTCTACCATGTTGGCTGGAGTTACTTGACGTTCTGGAACGTGTTTTCTGATTGTACTTATACCATTATCATTGTGCTGATCATATTCAGGTTTGCTAGTGTTGAAGCTGGTGACGATCATGATGCCATGGAGAAATACTATTTGATCAGTTACCGGGTGTTAGCCTGTGCCGCTCCATTCATGTGGACGAGACTCTTGCTTTTCCTTGATGCCCAAGCGTTCGTTGGGGCGATGATTGTGGTGATTAAAGCGATGATGAAGGAATCGCTTTTATTCTTTTTGCTTTTGTTTGTGGTGATTATTGGCTTCCTCCAAGGGTTTCTTGGTCTCGATATGGCTGATGGCCGTAGTGACAAGACTAAAGAGATTTTCATTTCGTTGCTTAAGGGGGTGATTGGTGGTGGGTTCGAACTGTTGGAAGGGCTTGCCTACCCTTACGCCCTGGTGCTTCAATACATCTATACCTTCTTGCTTACGGTGATCTTGATGAATATCCTTATTGCGTTATACTCCACGTCGTACTCTAACATCACCGAGTCCGCCACCGAGGAGTATTTCGCCCTCGTGTCGCAAAAGACGCTCCGCTACATTCGTGCTCCTGATGAAGACCTCTACGTACCTCCACTCAATCTTGTGGAAGTGGTGATCTCGCCGTTGCTGTGGTTTGTGTCAAAGTCGATGTACAAGGCGATTAATCGCGTGGTGATGACGGTGCTCTATGCTCCCATGCTTACCTACGTCACTGTTTACGAATTAAGTAATGCTCGTCGTATCCAGTATAATCGTTATAAAGGGTTACCTGACGATGCTAACGAAATCAACGTCGAATGGGACTTAAAGGATGGGTTTGAAGTGCTGACGTCGCTGATCTGGGAGGGCATCCGTGAACGTAATCTGGAGATTGCGGCCGCGCTTGCTGACCAACGTGAAGGGGAGAACCAGGATCCTGAGTTCTCAATTGATATCGATAAGTTCACTAAAGACGTGGACAAAGTGGCCCAGCCTGTGGATTTGGCGTCGCAGAAGGGGATCCCCTGGGAGCTCTACGGGCTCTACGAACGAGTGGACCGCCTCACCGAGTTGGTGGAAAAAGTGTTACACGAAAACGATCAACTCCGACAACAACTTTCGGGGCAGAAATCGTCGTCGCCGTCGTCGTCTAGCTAGAGCTTTATTTGACGGAGAAAGCATATGCGCACCCCCCGATATCTCCCCGCCTCGTCGCGATTAGGTAATCATGTGACCTGCATGACAGGTAAATATATACAATTTTTTTTTTTCTCCTGCTCCGGGGGAGGGTTCACCCATTTCCGATATAAGAAAGCTCAGCTCACACGCCTACGGGGTCTGCCAGCAAAGGCCGATATTGACGAGATTCGTTATTTTGTCAATTGCGATAGTAATGCTAGTTTTGATAATTGATTGTTAAAATTTAAAATTTAGAGAGAGACATCAGGTGGTTATAACTAGCCACATGTGAGAGGCTTAGGCAGCGTGGTAGACTTGGTAGGCTTTGAGTGAACACAATGAAATTGAAAGAAGTAAAGTGCCTTTGTCCTTGGTCATTCAATTATAGCCTCTGGAAGCTAATTTGGGTATCGTCAGTTAATCTGTGGGCTACTCTTCCCTTCTCTGCATCCTCACCTCATGCTAAACCTTCTCGTTTCACGCCGCCATTACTCAGCACCCAGCCCGCCCCCACACCTATAACCACCACCAAACCTCTTGTAACATCCTCTACAACCCACTCAAGGGACAACCCACTGGAAAAACCCCGTCCCACCCCCTCATCTCGCCCCATTAATCGACCCTGGCTCCACCGCCATAACCACCCTCAGTGCGAAAAATTCCATCCGCTATTAGGGCTACCATGAGCGACATGGGCCAGTTCCGCAACGGCGCCGACGTCCACTTTGACTACACCGGCGAACGACCACCGGTGAGCACGGGATCCAAGAAGAAGAAGAAAAAGCGCCTGAAGGCCGCCGACGCGCCGACAGTGGCCCAGGCCCACCTCACCAACCCCAACGACGACTACCCTACGCTGAGAGTAATCAAGCAGGCGGCCAACGGCGACGTCATTGTCGAGCTGCTCGATGACCCCGAGCCGCTCCCGGCGCCCGACCACGCCATCTGGGACCAGCTGCTGCAGCAGGAGCAGGAAAACCTCAAGGCGTTCTGGGAGCTGTTGGACCAGCAGCTGAAGATGAAGCTCGTGAAAATCGACAAGAAACTGATCCTCGAGATGTTCCGCCGCAACGCCCAGCGGCACGACCAGAGCCACGGCCATAACCACCACCATCACCACCACCACTCCCAGGCGCTGCTGCTGGCGTGTACGTGCAAGTACTGTGGCCGGCGCAACAACGTGATTGAGGACGAGTTGGACCTGATCTACGAAAACCACTTTGACGACATCATCGACTTCATCCACGAGGTGCGCGATATTAATGATTTGAACGCGTTGCCGGGGTTGTTGTTTGGCGGCTTCCACATGCTTGAAGAAGAGCACCGGTTACAGAAACGCCAACAGCAACAACAACTTCAGCAGCAGAAACAGCTAGCCCAGGCTCAAGTGCCTCAGCAAGCAACTCCACCCACTCATGACAGCCTACCGCAGCCCCCACAACAACAAACCCTGGAAACTCCCAATGGCGCAGTATCGCTGTTCCCGCGAGCTAACCCCGCCGACCAGATCCCCACACAACTATCAGTGGAGGAACAACGCGTGTTCAAAGCGCTTTTGGACCCGAAACTCTTCGAGGCGTTGGAAACTCTCGATTTTGAAAAGCTCAAAGACGTCAACGATATTAACCGAGCCAGCCTTCTACAGAAAGCCGGTAGCCTCCGAGATATCATCCGCGACTTCCACCGAGCCGATAAGGTCCATTTGGAGAAGGGGATGCTGTTTTTACAGAATATGAGCAAGCTCTTCAACTCGGTGGAACCACCACTGACTACTGGGGAAGAGCCCACTCAGGCGGCAGCCAACATCCGCCAGTTCAGCCAGGGGCTCTCGCTGTTTGCCGAAGACTTACTAAAGAACGACGGCCACTCCTTCATCGAAATGATGGAGCTGTTGCTGGAGCTGCGTACCGAGCGCGAAGACCTCCTCAAAGAGCTTGTGGAGGAAGACGCCGACGGTAACCAGATCGTACCGGCACCGGCACCCCAGCCCAGTGCCCCTGCTCCGCCGCCACCGGCTCAGGAATATGCTCTGGAAAGCGAGCTTTTCGAGGACGAAGAGGAAAGCGAAGGTCTTGAAGATGCCAGCGACGAGGCACTGTGTGTTCTGGATACCGAACTGGAAATCCTGGAGGAGGAAAAGATGCAAGAAATAAGGCGACTCTTCCTCATCCAGGTGATTAAACTCTTCCAGGAACGGTTGAAGAATGCCTACAAGGAGAAGCTCGCTGAAGACCGCACCAACCAGCTCATTCAAGAGCTCGAGGCTGAGGAATTGGCCAAAAAGGAGCGTGAACTTAAAAAGCAAAAGCAAAAGGAGAAGCAGCGGGAGAAGAAGCGGTTGTTGCAGCTAGCGAAGGAGGAAGAACGCAAACGCCAGGAAGAAGAGCGGTTGAAGGAGGAGGAAGAGCTCAAACAGCGACAAGAAGCCCAGCGAGCCGAGCAGAAGCGCAAGAAGGAGGAAAAGCAACAGAAACGCGAAGAGGAAAAGCGCAAGCGCATCGAGGAGCTCAAGCGGAAGGAGGAAGAACACCGCAAACGTGTTGAAGCCCAGCAAAAGAAGGAGGAAGAGGCTAAACGGCTAAAGGAAGAACGCAAGCGTAAGGCTGAAGAGGAGAAGGCCAAACAAGAGGAAGAGAAACGCCAGAAGGAACTTGAACGCAAACAACGAGAAGAACAGCGCGAACGCGAGCGGATTGAACGCGAACGTCGTGAAGCCGAGGAGGAGGCGAGCGAGCTTCAACGGCAGACAGAGGAAGTGGCCGCGCAATTCCAACAAGAAATTGCTACCCAACAACAGCCAACCGCCCAACCGGTACTCTCTCAACCGTTACCGACATCTACCGCTCAATCGTCGTTCCCATTCCTGGCTCAGCCGCTGCCGATTGTGCTGCTGACCCGTTTGGGCGCGGCTAACGCCCCGAACCACTTGCTCGACCAGCTCTATCTGCTGACGCCGACAGCCCAGTTTGCCCCGATCGCCAAGTTGCTGCCGCTGCCCCCTCCCGGGCTTGGAGGGTCACAGCCGCTGCCGTTCCCTGCTACCCTCGGGTCGCTGCTGCCATGGAATATTCACGCTACTCCGGTAACGTCGTCACCTGGGCTTTTCCTGCCATTTGGTGAGCCGTTTGGCAGTGATGTGTTTACCGCACAAACGCCACTGGCACAGAGAAAGCTGATTTGGGGCCAACCGACACCGTCAGCCACGCGCCAGCCGCTGTTCTCCACGCAAACCAATTTGTGGAACCCTGGCTCCATGCCTAGCGTACCCTCGGCTCCTGCAGCTGCTGCTCCGGTTGCGGCCTCTGCGGCTCCCACAAACCCTCAGGAGCTGCCGATGGTTCTGGCAGTGGCAGGGGGCGATGCTGAAGTGATCCAATTGGCCACCTACAACGCCTTCCACATGCTCACCCTGCTGAACCAGCTTGAATTCGGCATGGCGCCGTTGCACAAGCTCTTCAACCAGGTGCGCACGTTGGTGGGGGCCCAGCTTTCCTTGGGCCAGTTCTTAACCCTGATCAGAACCCTGCAGCAGTACCAGTTCGATGTGGTCTATGATGACGTGGGTACTGTTACTCACGTCAAGGTGACGCAGGAGCCTCAAGCATCATCCGGCCTCGCCCAGGTGCCACCGGCCACTAATCCGCTGCCGCAGTTTGGTCAACCCAACCTTTTGAACTCATTTGCACCCCAGCTGTCTCGTCTGCTTTGGAATTAGGGCTGTAATGAACGAATGATTCTCACACCACGTAATTCTCTCACTTTAGACCTGAAGTTGATTGTGTCTACTCCACTATATATTTGTTTGGGAACCAGTCATGAAGTGGAGTTGTCATTGTCACCAGCTATATCCCCAATAATTATCATATTTCATGGTTGATGTCTTCTATATGGCAAACCATTTAGTACGTGAGGAATATTAGTTCATTACTATACAATCGACTACACTTGGCTTTTAACCATCAGTACGACACATTTGACTCATTTGACAGTTCAAACCTATTAATTATACATCAGCTCCCTTCTCTATTCGGGTTATCCAATCAACGGTTAGGGTGTTGACGCCACCACCAGTCTCGGTGGAAGGTACCCAAACACTGGTTAAGCGCATTGGTTTCGTCACGAAGCTTCTGCTGGATGATTTCATCACGAGACAACGCAGCCTGATACGCTTGGAAGTTTGCCACCAGGGCACTGATATCCAGACGGTGAGCCTCATCGAGGCACACCCGGCGCGCCTCATATTGATTCACCTGTTTGCGGAATCTCTGGAATGCTTGCAAGTACTTCTCGACACTGGAGGCGTACGCCTGCCATTCAGCTTCAGTCAAGTTGCACGGATCTTGCGGCGGTTCGGGAGCTTTGAGATAAGGGAATTTGGAGCGCTTCTCGGCCCCCAATAATTCCGCGGTCAATACACGGACACCAGGCTTTCCCTTGGGTTGGTTTACAGGGGTATGTAAAGTCTCCCCTGGGCTACCATCATTGTACTCGGGGCGAAATTTCTTTGTCGGACGACCGCGCCGGCGAGGAGGCGTTCTATCTCGGGTAGGACTTGCCAGGCGACGCTCATGATCGACTTCGTCAATTTGATCACGAAGCAGATTAAGATTCACGTTATCGTCACCGTCGGCGTGGTTCAACTGCGAGGCGAGCTCACTATAGTTGAATGAGGTAGAAGCCTTTTCCGTCTTTCGGCGTTTGACCAGACGTTCGGCATCAACAGGAGCTTTGCCAGACTTCTTAGGGGTTTTAGTCAGGGTTTCCTCATTTTCGGGAGTGGTGGACGGTTCGCTTGGCTTGTCAAACTGGTCCAGAACGGGACCCAGCGACAGCAGTGCCAGCAGCAGCAGCAGCTGAGCAAAAACTTTGGGTATTTTGGGGGAAGGAATCTCCTCCACTTCGAAATCGCTATCTCTCGCGTCATCGTCAGAAAAATCATCTTCTTGCTCCTCTTCTTCCCCCTGTTCAGCATTTTCTACAACCTCTTCGTCTTCATCATCAATCTCGACTTCGGCAGTGAAACCAGCCACCTCGGGCTCCTCTTCGTCGTCGACTGCCGGCAGCGACCGTTGACTCAGGCTGCTGTTGCTGCCCGCCTCGGACTCGACCACTATCGGGTCCAGAGAGTTGGAACCGTGGTGTTTCCAGTATTCAGAGAAAGCATCTGGGGCTTCGGCAGACGGCGAACGTTGATTAACGTCATCATAGCCAAACCCATCATCTTCGTCATCACTCAGGTACAGGTTCTGGGCGGCTCTTTGCTTTGCTTTCCGGCGCTCTTCCTCCATGCGTTGACGACGACGAGCTTCGTTGGCACGTTCTTGCTCTTGCATTCTCTGGCGAATGCGTTCCTCATTGCGTAATCGTTCTTCATAGGCTCTTTCGTAGGTAGGTTCTTGCCGTCGATAGTAATTGCTGTAAAAGCCAGCGTTGTACATGCCAAAGGGATGCGAGGCCAGGTTGCCATTGTTGTATCCTGGACGAGTGAAGTTGTTTTGATAGAACGAGGTTTGCGGGCCAGCTCCCAGAGTATACGTCAGATACGTCGTTTGGGCACGCAGGGGTTTGAGCTTAGAGTCATACAGACGACGTTTGTCAGGGCTGGCAAGCGTCTCGTAGGCCTCTTTGATGCGAATGAAGTGGTCGTGGTCTTCTTTCTTGTCGGTCTTATCCGGGTGGTATTTCAACAGGAGCTTGCGGAACACCTTGCGGATCTCCACGTCGGAGGCGTCCTGGGACACCCCTAAAAGCTGATACAAGTTCATTGTACCCGCGCCTGGGGGGGTTGAACTCGGTGGTGCCAAGAGGGGGAGGGCGTGTTTTGAAGTGGATGTGGTTTACAAAGGCGTGAGAAACATTTCCTGCACACAATATAGCGTCGCACGCTCCGAGATGATCCCTATAAAACAATAGTCTGGGGAGGAGGGGATGTGGCTGATGTGAACAATGGTAAAGCCAGTAGTAGGCTAAGGCATACTTTTGTAGTCTGGATTTACAATTTCATATAACAGACAAATGTTCAATATAAGAAAGTCAAAGATAGCGTAACTTGCGGTGCATATGGTGATGCTGCCGGTAGTGCATGGGTCGATGCCGTGAGTATCGGCAACGTTTACGACAAACCTCCCCGTAAATGTAGCGAAATCCGGCCTCAACCCGATTACTAACTTAAACAAACGCGTAAACTAATATTGAGATTGTGTCCAATCTACTGAGTAAGTTAGGTTTCCTTATTTTTCCAACTGGGAGTCCCACCAAATATACCTTAGCGTGGGCTCACTCGCGCATCTCAGCAACCATGGCCAAACGACACTTGGGGCTTGGGAAGGCGCTGAAAAACAACAAGAAGGCCAAGACGGTGGAGGATGCAGTGAAGGACGAAGAGAAACACGACCAGGGCCAATTGACGGTGGAGCTCGCCGAAGAGGCCGACGCCGACGACGACTTGGGCCAGCTCAAAGCGTTGTGGAACACCTACGCCGACGGCGACCGTGATAACGAATTAATGGTTAATGGCGTCATCCATGAGTGTGACCGTATTTTAAGAGCCCACGACAACGCTGAGAACACCGACAGAATTGAGCTTCCCGACTACTTCCATGCCATTTACGGCCAGGCGCTCGCCGAGCTCGCTAAGTTCCACAGTGACGATAACGATAAGGTTGATGAATATTTCAAGGCCAGTATTGAACGGCTCGACTTGGGGTTGCAAGCTCACCCGCGGCTGATTGCCATCCAGTTTGCTAAGGCCCGCGTGCTTTGTGAACAGCTTCCATTACAGTACATCAGTCGTCTTACTATGGACAGTGAAGGTGATTTACTGCCGAAACTCGACACTGCGTTGGAGTGGTACGAAAAGGCGGAATCCCAAGCGACGATCGAAGCCAACTACGCCGTGTTTGACGACCACACTTTGGAGATCTTACAGATTGTCGATGACACTTTAGAGATTGTGGATAATTTCGGTAAACCTCAACACGACGAAGAAGACGGTGATGCTCATGACGAAAACGAGGAAGAAACTGAAGCTCCGGAACTCCCCATGACTCACCCGCTCTACAACATTAGAGAGATGGACAAGTACAACAACTGGTGGCGCGAACACACGGTGAAATTCATGCTGATGGTCGAGCACCAACTCCACGGCGACGGCATCAAAATTGATGAAAACGAGGTCCCTAAGCCTGAGCTTTTGAAAAAGCACGCGAAGCGGGTGGCGTTGCGTCGTAAGTTGTGTGGGCTTTTGGGCCAACTGTACTTGCAAGAAGCCGAAGTGCCGCTGCTGGTGTACACTCTGCTCAAGTATGACGACGACCACAAAGACGATAAAGAACTCCACGGGTTATCTCTCGAAAAGGCGCAAGCTTTGGCCCAGGAACTGCTTAAGACCGCCATCAAGTACTTGGACTGGGCCGTCGACGATGACGACCCCGAAACGTGGGTGGCTGTTGCCGAAGCGAAGATCTCGTTGGGTAACATGTACGAACTCGATTCTCCCGAACAGGAACAATACTACAAGGAAGCGGAGGCGACGTTGAAGCGGGCTAACAATGCCAGCAACGGTAAATACCAGGAGATTTTAGAAGGGTTGTTGTCCAAGGAGGACGACTAGGTAGACTCAAACAAAAAGTAAACGATTGAGATTTCATTATGATGGGTATTTATGTCACGTAGTCTATCTAGTCTATTCAGTCTTGAGCTTGGTGTACTCGACCCCCTTGAGCACCACCGAACTCACCATTTCCAACGCCAACATGAACATCAGCGATAACATCGCCAAGCAGTAGTTGGAGATCAGGGTGCCGATGTCCAACCACAGCCCCTCCGTACGCACAAGGTAGAAGAAGTTAAGCGATAAGATATCCGCAGTGGAGATGATCAACGTCAGAATTGTAAATTGTCGAATGCTCAACAAGTGGTTCATGATCCCGAGAATCAGCAGGAGCATCACGTAGGGAACCAACAACTTAATCATGAGAAGGGCACCCATGGCAAACGGGTCAAAAATCGGCATCAACCGGTACACCGAGTCCAACGAGAACGACGAGATCAGGGCAATGTTACCGGTGCCAAAGAAGGCTAATTGCAAGAAGAAGAACCCGACAATAGTGATACGGATCACCTGGAGCCATTTCGACCGGGGAGCGCCTTCAGCAGCGCCCTGTTCGATCTTAAGCCATTGGATCAACGTAAGGAAGAACCCAACGTAGAAGAAAAGCTCGTACAGAATTGTGAGCACGGTGAACAACGGGATGAACGTGATGAAGATGATAAGTAATCTCATCTCCCACAGCGGGTTGACGTCACGCGAGTGCAAGAATGGCATAACCACCACCAGCGCCACTAAAACCACCCACGCCAACACTTGCGAAAAGAGTGGAAGCCCCGTACGAGCTTGAAGCGAAAGCACCAGGATATTCGTCGCCACCAACATGATGGGGCAAAGGAAGATTTGAGCGAACAAAAGCGACTCTTGTGACAGCAGCGCAATCCGTTGAGTCGTCACTCGCCAAATACCCCAGCAGGCAACTAGAAGCGCCAAGAGGGTACCCATATTGATCTGCTCCAATGACTCCACTTTAATTGGGTTCAAGTTGGCGAAGATACACATGAAGCCACACAGAACCAGCCACAATAACTTTTGCTTCTTAGACCCCGGCATAAACCACGGATAAATGCCAATAAGAGCAAGGATCACTGAGAACATTGCCCGGTTGAAGAAGCCATAGGTAATACCTTCATACACCCCGACAAATGCCACGGCGAGCCCGGCTCGCGTCGCTGGCAGAAGGCCATCGAGGAACTCAGCAAGGCCAGTGCTAAGGGTGGTCTTCTGTTGGAAGATTTCGTGCCAGAAAAAGATGGGGAATGCCGCATACATGTAGTAGTTGAACGGCGACCGTTGGTACCAGAGCACGTAGCCGAGCACTGCCCCCACCACCGCCGCCACAATCAGTACCCCCTGCTTGCGAGGAGCGGCGACCGTGTTTTGCTTAAGCACAAACAACTTCAAGAAGATGATGAACGACCAACCAATCCACCCAATGAAACCAAGGGTAACGATCAGTCGCAAAAGCAACCAGTTGTAAGTGGTCAAATATTGCAAACCTGCCAACGCTGTCTTCATCAACTGTTCCAGCAAGTCGATGGCTTCTTGGTAAGCTTGAGGGTCCTTCTTCGACCGTTCCAATCTGGCGATGGCCGTCTCAATCTTGTCGCGGTATTCCCGAATCAGTTGTGCTTCAAAGGGAGCGTAAGGACGGAAGCGGAATTGAGAGTTGTAAACTTCTTCCAACTTCACCTGGTATTGTTCAACAATGGCCAACGCGTTAGCGTAAAGAGCTTTGGCCTTGGTGACATAATCACCATTTACGTAAGCCAAGGGAAGCTCCCCAACCGAGTTAGCAGGGTAGTTCAGCCCGATAAGGTAGGCCATAAGCGAAGCAATATCGGCTTGGTTAACGTCGTGACGAGCTAAGTGGTCAAGCTCCCAGGTGTCAAAGAAGTCTTCCTCGTAACCCAGGTTCACCGGGTCTTGGCGAATGATTTGCTCCTCCCGTTGTTGCTTCAGAAGCTTCTTAAGCGGCACCGGCTTGTTCACACCGGCACCCCAAGCAATCAAGGGCGTACGGGTGTTATTCGGGTGTCCGTCACCGTGGGAGCCAAAGTCCAGCATCCCGTGGTCGGCAGTAAACACAAACGCCGTGTTTTTGTCGCCAAAGAACTTGTTGATGCGCGGCACGAGGTCCTTAAGCTGGCGGTCAATGTACTCGATGTTATCGTAGTATTCAGCCAGGTAAGGACGATAGGCATGGCCTGCGGTGTCTGGCCCTAAAAGATGGAGGAAAAACACGTTCCCGTCCTGGCGCAATTCCTGGTTGAGGGTTTTGTTGGTCAGAGCATTAGACAAGAGGGCATCAAAATGGTTGAACACAAACGAGTCCAATTCAATCAGACTTTGAGTAAAGTCCTCAAACTCGTGGCCGTACATGTGGCAATCAATTCTTCCGGGAACCACACCCTTACCGTAGGCAAACATCGGCAAAATGTCCGGCAGCCCGAACGAGTAAGTATGGGTCAGCTGGTTGAAGAACGAGTCAAAGTCGACCGGGTTCTCCTTCCACCCCTTGGTGACGGCACTAACATCCTCGTAGAACCCGGCGATCATGGCCACGTGGCCGGGACGGGACTCGGTGGGCATCCGAGTATTGGAGATACCCCAGGTGCCTTCGTTAAGAGCAAGCGACCGCAAGTACGGCGCCAAGTACTTGTATTCACCCGTGCCCGGATGGTGGAGTTTCTGGAACGTCTTGTCGGCCCGGAGCCCATCACCCACAATGAGGAAAAGCCGTTTTGCTGGTGGGGTCCACGTCAGCTTGTGGTGGTCCATCCCATGCACCAACGGCAGGACAAAGTAGATATCGAAGATCGACCAGAGGTAGAAGAAGTGGAACGCCACCCCCACGACGAGGAGGAGGTTCCGAAACGACAACATCGGCTTTTTTGGGGAAGGAGACTTAAAAAGTTCGCGTCGCGTAACTGCTAAGGTGAACTGGTAACGAGGGGAGAGACAGGCAGCTATTCCGTCACGTGGAAAGAGCCAGCAGACGAAAATGGCTTAAATTAAAATATGATAGGGGTATATAGGCCGATTAGATCATTAGAGTCAGAGTTAGACGCGTGGGGTGTGGATATTGGTGACGTGTCGTGAGGGAGGGGAGGACACGGAGCCGGAATTTACTGACGCGATATTGCTCCATCTCCGAGGCTGGTGCCTGTTGCGAGCCCTGAATACTGCTCTCACTATGGGTCACCACAACGCCAACCGAGCCACCAGTGGCAGATGACAGGCGAATAATTATAATGACGCGACGTGTCACCAAAACCATCAACAAATCACTTGTCTTATACTTGCACCTCTAGACCTCTTCATCACTTTGTTATTTATCCCTCAACTTTACCCACTAATGTGTTGGCGCCAGCGGCGAATTGCCCCTCTTTGGTGATCGCTCGCTCGCCTGTCCTTTGATCGCCATGCCGATGTACACCAAGTTGGTGAACGGCGATGCCGTGTCCGACATCACCAGTCCCCTGAGGATAGCGCTCCAGATCCTCATACTCCAGTGCTTCTACTACGTGCTGGCGCTAGTCATTTTCTGGGCCGCCGCCAGCATCTCCGGCTACGACTTCCACCTCGACTGGGTGTTCCTGTGGGAATTGGTCGATATCGAGAACGCCCGGGGGATATTGCTCTTTATACTTTGGCTATTCGACTCGTTGCTATGCGTGTTGTTTGTCACGTTGATCGTGGGCCGGCTGAAGCTTGCGTGGGACTTTGCCCTCACGATCCACATCATCAACTTGTTGGTGGTGTGGGGTTATTCCGGCCGGTTCCCGACGCTGGCACTTTGGTGGTGTCTCCAGGTGCTTCTGGGAGTGCTCTTAGTGGTGCTTCTGACGTATTCCACCCGGTGGAAAGAGCTTCGCCAGACGTTCTTCGACGACATGTTGGAACGCGGGGAACGAGTGGCCGAGCCCGAGCTGATCGAAATGACTACCATCGAGGGCAGTGCTCCCCGCGGATAGTGTAACATAGGGACGTGGCCCTGATGATTCGTGTGATGGCGAGGCATTTATAATAAATCAAATCCATAGTACCCACATTTATTCATACCCAAGATCACATAAGCGCATATACAACGGTCATATCGCCTATATAGATACCGTAATTCCCAAAATAGATCAATCAAACAAGTATAGCTAAATTCACAATTACGAGTTAAAACTACATGTTGCATTGACAAATTTGTCGAGCGAATTGAAGGAAATAAACAATGACCAAGATAATAACAGCTTTAACCTCAAATAACTCAATGCAGCTCTATTCATTTACAAATTGCCCCACTATTTAGTTGTATTCCTTGAGAGGATTTTTCATTTAGTTTGGCCCTGCCGTCGCGGTAGCGAAAAACCCCTGGGGTACCCCACCCAGGATTGTTCAACCGTGACAAATTCCCCAGTTTTTTTGAGCGACCACTGACTCCCTTACTATAATCGTTCATTGACAATATTGGTAACCACTCAAAGTCATCCGTGTTGAATTTCCTGCATCATGGACACCAACGTCATCGACCGGCTCGAGGACCAGCTTATCGACCACCCGGACGAGGCTACCCGCCATGAGCTTGCAGGAGACACCCTAGACTCGACGTTCCAGCTGAAGCTCAAAGCGATGGCGGAACAGATCGAGCGACAGGACCCCGTTGACGACGATGGCACGCCGCATGCCAACCCCGACGACCTGGTCATGAGTGATATGAACTACCAATTCCTTATCACTCGATCGCATTTGAACTACCAATACAGTGAGTTTGACGATCTTGCCACTGAAGTTAAGGAGTGGTTTCTGTTTCTGGATTTTAAGGAGATCGGAGGGCTCGAAGATTTAGCTCACCACTTTAACCGCGAACTTGATGAACATATTGACGAGCATGGCGATCTATCGGCTTACGAAAAACTCTTGCAACTGTGCATGGATGACATCGCTGATCGCAATCTCGCCGACGACAGTTACATGGTGACGATGCCGCTAAAAGTGGTGTGTTACTACGCATTGGGCGAGTACAAACAGCCAGGAACAACTAAGGCGATTCAGACAAAACGAATCGCTAATAATAACGAGGAATTGATCGATAGAGACTTTTTTAAGCCGGTGATCAATCTTTTGGTCGGCATCGTTGACTCTCTTGTTGCATCTGAAAAGTGGGATTTCCCACAACTGACATCACAAAACTACTTTAGAGTGCTTACTCTCGTTTATTTGATGGTGAATGTCGCCATTCGTCTCAATGATAGCGGGGCTGCCATACCACAACAAACGCGGGCTCTGCTAGATCGATTCTTGGACTACTTGGACAAAACCGATCTTCTATCCAAGCTCGTAAAGCTACTCGAAGTATGGAAATGGCACCCGTCTCGCCACTTTCGCATGCGTTACGTCATTATGCTCGTGTGGAAACTCATGTTATTTGAGTTCGGCACCGAACTGCATCGTCAACTGTGTGACGAGTTTTTGGTTGAATTGCACAATATCACCAACAAGTGCGGGCGAGATTTACCGGAGAATCGTTTAGTGTGCTCGCCATTGGATTACTTTAGTTTCCGAGAAGATATTGTTGATAAATATCCTCTTTACAATAACCTCCAACAAGAGAAATGGGATGATATGGAAGAGAAATTTGCTGAAGAGTTTGATACGCTGCTTCCCCTGATTAGTCTGGCCCTCCCCACTCATCTGGCCGAGGAAAACTACCAGTTTTTCATGGCCATAAACTCTCAGACTAACTCGCTCTCCAACTTGATCGAGACTCCCCGCACAACCAAATCGCATACCGTACTTTCCCAGCTTCCAGCTCCCGTGGTACACATTGCCACCCCCGTCCCGTCGCCCAATTTAGCAGCTCTGGACTACATGTCTGGGGGAGAAAAGATCCGCCGGCTGTATCAGATGAACCAAGCCATGCCGTTTCTCTATCCGTCGCTTGCTGATAACACCGAGCATACAGTGGTACCGGTGGCAATTGAGGAGGCTGACAAATTGTTTCGACTGTCGATCTATGAACTGTACTCAACGAAGCGTCTTTGGAACGAGCGAACTAAGTTTATGAAACAGGAGAGAGGGTACATGGCTCCGGCCAAGGATGATGAATTCGAGTATGCCCATCAAGATCTTGCCGCCCGTTATCCGAATCAAACTCGACAAATTCGTTCGATCCTTCGTGTTGAGAAATTTTATCGCAACTCGTTCGTTCAACTTCACACGTTTGTCCAGGTGCTTATCGAGCTCATAAAATTGAATAAGCTCGATTATAACTTGAACTACCCGGAATGGGAGCTTGATCCAGAGAGGCTGTATTTTAAGCATCCTCCTGACATTGACAAAAAGGGGCAAATGAAAAGCGTGATTGATTTTGTCTTGTATCTGCAACTTGAGGTGGTCAACATCAAAGAAATCACATTAAAAGCAGGAAGTGCCATCATTTTACTTATGCTTCGTTGGTTTAAGATCAATCACGTGCTCAAATACTACTATCTTCTGCTGATTCTCTTTGACCAGCAGTTCTTTGCGGTGCTGTTGGATTACATTTCTCGAGGGTTCAACAACACCAATCTTCAGACTGATACTTCGCAAGCGACAGACGAGGTTCTGGAGTACGAGATTCTCATAAATCAAAACAAGATCATGAATCCTCAGATTGATATACCTCAATTTGACTTTTTCAATCAGTGTCAAGGCGTTTTACCAGACGATCCTAACCCCATCATTTTAATCAATCGGTCAAAGATTCTGGATTTACCGCGTGTCGTCGATGCTAACAATATCAACAACGTTTACTTGGAAAAGTATAATCGCAATTACTGCTTTATCCTCAGCAACTTGCTAAAAACCAACAACAAGTTATTGCTCAAAAACCAAACGCAAAGGATCTTTACGATGAACGAACTCAAGCCTCTGGAGCTCTACAAAATGATCTTGATCAATTATGATTGTCCTGCTCTCACCATGCCTATCCTCAAAATTCTCAAGAAACTTGTCCCTTACCAGGGCCGTAAGTGGAAACTGAGCAACATGGATTTGATCTCGCAAATCTATCTCAACTTACGCTTGCTGTTAAAGGATAACTGGCTCAGTGGGAAAGACTTGGAAACGGACTTTAATAATCTGTATGACCAGGAGATTGCGCTTAGGGCTTTACTTCAATTCTACAACATCAGTCGCTATCCTGATGAGATGGAGAAAATCGGCTACAAGGCAAACTCCAATTTGGATATCCCAGCATTGTCTCTTGATGACGACAGTTACTGAAAACGGTACTCTGCTATGACAAATAGTCTGCACTTCAGTAAGATATAATCTACACGATTTCACTCTTTGCAAACCTCCTTGTGAACATGAACACCACCGAAACCTTCCGCTCGCTTCAACGTCAATATGGGTTTACTCCCGCCGAATGTGCTCAACAACAACAGTACCTTGCCCTTCTCTTAAAAACCCAGCCGCTCAAATCCGTCCACTCGTTTTGCATGCGCCAAGCTAACTTTAGGGGGGATATTGCCTTCGATGCCGCTAACCCGGCAAAGATGTTGTCTGAATGTGCTCTTGTGCTTTTACTTCGGCAACGCCGCCAGCTCAAGTATTACCCGAAATACCATCGGGTTTACTGAGTTTTCGTCCATTTCTATTTTTCTTTTTTTGTAAGCATTCGGTCTAGCTCCGGTATCATATCTCATAACTAATAAACGGCCGTTTATACCGTATTCAGTGATGCTCGCTTTTGGCTGCGAATCATAGACAAATGTGAAGTACAAAGACACACTCGAAAAAGCATGAAAGTATATCGTCATCATTATTATGTGCTATGTACAAGTTGGGTCATTAACCGCGGTGGGATCTGGAGTAGTCCTTGGGAGGCATGTCGGCGACCTTCCGCTTCCGGTCCTCGGTGAAGAGGCAATGGCGTCTGGCCCGCGGGTCATACAAGATGAGGTTGAGCTTCTGGTGCGATCTGGGGATGTTGAACCACTTCTCGTACCCGGTTTTCGCCGCCGAAACGAGCTTGACCATGGTGTGGGTCCCCTTAGGTTTCGCCATCGTCGATGCCTTTGATCCCCGTTAGTGTGAAAAACTTTAGTGCGGCGTCGCGGCGTGCCGGGCACTCGCACACCACGACAGAGAGCGAGAGAGATTTTCCCGTACGTGTTGCGAGCCCCGCGCGTTGAGGCACGAAGGTTTTTTGTTTAGCGCGCGACAAACTAACCGACACGTCCATATTTTTCACCAACTATGCTCCGCCATCTTTGGTTGATTGGCTTCCTCGCGGCTATTGTGTCGGCGCTTCACCTTGAGGTGCTTGCCAGCAACAACCCCTCGCCTGTGTGTATCAGAGATTTCGTTGGTCAGGACCAGTTGGTGGTGATCACCATCCATTCGTCGGGTCACCGCGGTGACGGCCAAGTGTTGGACTTAAAGGTCACCGATTCCGTCGGTAATGTCCATGCCAAGAAGAAGGATATCTATGGCAAGACCAAGGTGGCGTTCACCTCGCACCTGGCAGTGGCGTTCGACGTGTGCTTCACCAACTCCGCTTCGGGACCTCACATGGGCTCGAAGCAAGTGGAATTGGACATCGAACTGGGAGCGGCCGCCCGGGACTGGAACGCCGTGCAAGCCATGGAAAAGCTTAAGCCCAACGAAGTGGAATTGCGCAGACTGAACGAGATGTTGCGCGAAATCAGTGACGAATTGTCCTACCTTAAGTTGAGAGAAGAAAGAATGAGAAATACCAACGAGCTGACCAACTCCAGAGTGAAGTGGTTCTCGGTGTTGATTATCCTTGCGTTGATTGGCTTGGGCGTGTGGCAAATCCAATACTTGAGAACTTACTTCAAGGCCAAGCACATTATTTAGATTATTCGTAATGCTCACGATATTAGCAGTAATTCGTTATATTCATAGCGATCTCACGAACCGATAATTCTCTTATAGTAGTCCAACTGGGCTTTGTCTTTGCAGCCAAGTATTCCATTCGGTTTGTATACTCGGACCAAGAATCGATAGATTACTTCTCTGTCTTGCAAATTATCGGACGTTGAGTTATTCGGAGAGTCGCCTTCAATAAGAGCAAGCATCTGCAGCTTCGTCAACACCGGTTCAGTGACATTAGCTTTCGGTAACTGCAACTTGAGCGTCTGAGTGGAAAGTCTTAACAACCAATATATAGTATCGTTTTCCGAGATCGGCATCAGCTTATCGTTTTTCAATGCAGTTTCGTAGACACACTCGAAGAATTCCTCGCTGATTATGCTTGGGCACTGCTTGAGTCGATCCGCTACCAATTTGACCCATCTGTCGGGAGAAAGGTGGCTGGCAAGGAAGACAATGAGCTGATACCAAGTGGGCACCAGTTCAATGTCGGCAGTATACGTTTGAGGGCGGAATCTAACAAACTTCTTGTGGTATTCTTCAAACTCTTGACACACCCGATTAGTTTCGTGGCCATAGGGACCACGAGGTTTCGGGTTCATTTCCTTCTCATCGACGCCACTGAAACAGATTTCGCTGGCTCGTTGTGCCCATTGTGAGCGATTAGGCGTTAGCTGTTGTATGAGTTGTTCAGCAAGCTTTGGCAGATGGCCAAGACGAAGGTAACGCACAATCAAATTTATGAATTGGCGATAACAATCAAAATACTGATACGCCCAGGTCTCGATGGTATTGGGATGACCGTATGCTTGCATCTTTGTGCACTGGTGTCCCACCCATCCCCACCATACCACCAAGTCCCAAAAGGAATAGTTGCTGTGGGCTTTCAGAAGTCGCTCGCCAACAAGCTGTAGCCGTCCGAGCAGCTCGCCATGATTATACTTCACTCGACTCCACACCTTCGATTTCTTCTCAATTAGCGGAGGCCCTTTACTTTTCCGTTTGGTAGGAGAGGCTGTGCCATTCTTCGCCGGTGGTTCATTGATAGGTGTTTTTGCTGATGGTAGTTTCAATTCCGCTTCGTACTTGATTCGCCGGTTGAGCAAATCCTTAATCTCTGCATCCACAGTATCAGGGTGGTCCTCCACGATGGTGACATCGTCATCACTGGTTTCCACATCGTCAACGTCATCGTCATCAATGACAACATCAACATCAACAATTTTATTAACAGCTTTGACAACATCTCTCTCAGACTCGTCGTCGGAAATACAAATCACGTCCGGCTCCTTTGGTTCTGGTGGTGGAGCTTCGGGCTTAACCTTAGGAGCCATTGAAAAGAACGAATCAATCAGTTGTGATCTGATCCCTTGCATGAAGTCCTTTAAAGTAGTATTGAATGTCTCCACGAGAGCTGCTTCTCGCGCTTTCCCCTCTTCATCTTCGGACTTTGTTTCCAACACCTCAAGGTACCTGGTTAACAAGTAATTGCACTTGTTCCGCAATTGGTAGTAGTTGTTGGCTTCAGGGAACACCAACGTGGTCAAGATCACCCGCAACGTGTGGGGCAGAGGCACAATGTACTGCCCACGATGGAAGGACGCAATGAGCACCGATACCACCTCATAGATGCACTGGTACCCAGGGATGACGGGCTCCTCGGCTTCGAAGTCAGCCAAGTTATAGTCACACACCTGTTGATGACGCGAGATCCATTCCTCAATGGTGTAGGCGGTATCGCATGCCTCGGTCATTGCCTATAGACATACGCGTTACGGATAACATGAAGTGAAATGAGACCGGCTATGGGGATGTGGTAGTGATTTTTACGAAAAATTGTAATGGTGTTTGAATATTAGCTAAAGTAGTACAAATTGTTCGAATCATTATTGTTTAGTTAGGATACTTTATCGTGGAGGTCAAGGTGTCACCGAGCATCAAGCTCACCTAGCTTGCCCAAGATCTCTCCAAATGTAAGGATCCCTACACAGGCACCTTCAAAGTTGAATTCCTTGCCGCAACTGACCATATCGATGAGCATCTGGTCACTCACTTCGACATTAAGCTCTTCCTTTATCTTCTGCAATTGAGGGATCGTTAATGTATCATTCTCCTTGCACCCAAATAAGCGCCAAGTATCAGTGATGTGTTGGTAATTGTCTCGAAACTTGATAAGTTTGGTTCCTCGTGTCAATAACTTGTCAATATCAACAATATCAAGGCACTCATGTATAGACGTAACTTGGGGATCAGTGATGGTCAAGTTTTGAACCATGAACACCACCATCAAATGGGAGGTGTCTTTGAGATTGATGCTGGCGCCACTGTCCAAGATAGCGTAGAATTGGTCTACCAGTTGAAGCAATTGACGCGTAAAGCAACCCGGGATCTGGAGCCGATGGAATAACTCTTCAAGCTGGTTAAGATGGAGATCCTCCTCTCCGGCAAGCTCTGAATATGCCTCTAGGATCTCATCCTCAATGGATGGGTCAGTTTCATCCCACTGTGAACTAACTTTTAATCCATTCAGTCGACCCATAAGATGAGTGCGACGAACTTGCTCTCCTTGAAGAAGGCGAATATAGACGTGATTCTATACAAAGTGAAGACAACCATCAGGGTAAATATTGGCTGGGTCCTCTACGAATGGCTGTACGACTTTCAAATTGACGTGATGGCATGTCATGACGTTTCATCAACTGAAAAATCGACACGCCATCAACGAGTACACTCACCTTTATGGTGGAGTAGATCTATGAGTTCTAACGTATACTTTTATTGTCGTGAAGACATATTTCACGAGATAAATATCTTCATACATGCTATCTAACACGCTTAAGCGGTTTCGGCAGCCAACTTTTCAGCCTTAGCAATGACATCTTCGATACCACCAACCATGTAGAAGGCGTTTTCGGGGAGGTCATCGTGCTTACCGTCAAGGACTTCCTTGAAGGACTTGATGGTGTCTTGCAATCTAACCAATCTACCGGGGATACCAGTGAAGACTTCGGCGACAGCGAAGGGTTGCGACAAGAATCTTTGGATCTTTCTGGCTCTTTCGACGGTCAACTTGTCTTGTTCAGACAATTCGTCCATACCCAAAATGGCAATGATATCTTGCAACGACTTGTAAGCTTGCAAAGTTTCTTGGACACCGGTGGCGACGGAGTAGTGTTCTTGACCAACAACTTCAACGTCCAACAATCTCGACTTGGAGTCCAAGGGGTCGACGGCGGGGTAAATACCCAATTCCGAAATACCTCTGGACAACACAGTGGTGGCGTCCAAGTGAGCGAAAGTGGTGGCGGGGGCAGGGTCAGTCAAGTCATCGGCGGGGACGTAGACGGCTTGGACCGAGGTGACGGAACCCTTCTTGGTGGTGGTAATTCTTTCTTGCAAAAGACCCATGTCAGTGGCCAAAGTGGGTTGGTAACCGACAGCCGAGGGGATACGACCCAACAAGGCGGACACTTCCGAACCGGCTTGAGTGAATCTGAAAATGTTGTCAATGAACAACAACACATCTTGACCTTCTTCATCTCTGAAGTATTCGGCAATGGTCAAACCGGTCAAGGCAACTCTGGCTCTAGCCCCAGGGGGTTCGTTCATTTGACCGAACACCAAGGCGACCTTGGATTCACCTTCGGGGTTAATGACACCGGTTTCCTTCATTTCACGGTACAAGTCATTACCTTCTCTGGTTCTTTCACCGACACCAGTGAACACCGAGAAACCACCGTGAGCCTTGGCAATGTTGTTAATCAACTCTTGGATGAACACGGTCTTACCGACACCGGCACCACCGAACAAACCAATCTTACCACCTCTGGCGTAAGGGGCCAACAAGTCGACAACCTTGATACCGGTTTCCAAAACTTCGGCTTCGACGGATTGGTCAATGAAGGCAGGGGGTTCAGCGTGAATGGGCTTTCTTTCCTTGCATTCAATGGGACCTCTTTCGTCAATGGGTTCACCAACAACGTTGATGATTCTACCCAAGGTACCTCTACCGACGGGGACCGAGATGGGGGCACCAGTGTCGGTGACCTTGGTACCTCTGACCAAACCTTCAGTACCGTCCATAGCAATGGCTCTGATGGTGTTTTCACCCAAGTGTTGGGCGACTTCCAAGACCAAGTCTTGTTCACCGTTCTTCAAGGTCAAAGCGTTAAGAATTTCGGGCAAGTTACCGTCTTCGAAGTGGACATCCACAACGGCACCAATGACGGCTCTATATTGTTAGTGATTTGTTGTTGGGCGCGCGCTCAACCTGCACAGAAGCAGGCTAAGACGAAAATTTTCCTCACCGAGATCGGGCAAGCGTCGCCGACCGCCGTGAAATGGATTGAAACTATCAACGTAGTTGATTGTCAAATCATCAGTAGCATTGTCGTAACTCTCATTCAAGTGAATTGGTGGCAGCGACAATTGTCGTTTGACGTGACTGGCGTGATTTTCAATTGGAGTGAAAAATTTTCACCGTGGTGAAAAAGTCAACTTCAAATGCCAATTCGCCATTAGCATAAGCATTGAAAGCCTGTAGGCAATCAATCTTTGCCAATGCTTGCTCTCGAGGCCCGGTGATTGAAAACTTTTCCGGGGGGAACCATTGTACTTACCTGACCTTACCGTGAGCAGGCGAAGCAGTAGCCAAGCCTCTGTTGAAGATGGCAGACCGCTTAGCCGCCACAAAAGCATTGCGGGAGGCACTAGTAAACATTCTAGGCAAGACCATGCTGTTTAAAGTGGTTAGTAAGAGAAAAATCTGTGGGTCCTCAAACAGTTAAATATATGTTCGCAGTGCGCGCCAGTGAAAAACCGTCGGAGTCTGTGATTGGTCCGCCACGTGCAGGACAGCGAGTCGGAGCACGAAGCGCTATTGGTTCACCACCTAAAATAGTGCTGTCAAGCTTGGATCAGCTCCCAGCAGCCAATTCACTCAATATGATCTATATACGTGGCTACGAAACGGTTTACATTCAAACCAAATAACTAATCATCAAATCTCTCATGTTTTTGACATTCTCCCGTAATTGAGTTATTTATTCAATTATTTACTCCGGCCGGTTTTGGTCAAATACTCCCGGTGCCTTTCGTTTTTTCGAGGGGTAGTTTTGAGGTAATCAGTGTGGCATCAATTTAAGACAAACTAAAGAAAGCACCACAAAGCAATTGATACTATTTTGAATCGCAATTTGTAATGCTTTCCATTGACTCTAATTTTGATTGTAGACTGCCTCCACTAAATTTGACAGAGAAGGCGACATCGGAGTAATCCGGGGTTAGACTGGAAAGGTATGAAAACATTACAAAAGAATCACGTTGGTAAACAGCGTATAACAAAAAGCTCGTTCTTTCGCCGATCTATGAACAACTTTATTCATTTTTCATATTTTTCAATACCCCAGTCAAACTGAAATACTTGAAGTGTTCGCGACTATTTGCAATCAAGGAAGTTCGGTGTACGATGTTTACATAACCTTATTAAAACTATTATACTCTCTGATTATCTCTTAAACAATATACTTCGCTATATATTGTACTCATACATTCATACATCGTTAATGTCATTAAATCGGGTATCACTTTGCTCAACTCGTCAACCTCATTTGATTTGATTCGTCAAAAGTCTCTCCAAGTTGGTTTCGGCTTCTTGGATCACTACCTGCAGTTGCAGTGGGTGTACTTCGTATACGAACTGAGCAACTTCGCCGTCAAGCTGAACCTTCAGACGTAAGCATTCTAAGCACAACCGGATGATTAATGCTGTACCCGGAAGCTTCTTCGAACCACGGATGTTGAGGTTCTCGGTCTTGCCCATACCCATTCTCACCAACTCTTGAGCCACTTTACCCAAGGGTTGATTGATACGGAGCTTTCGAGGTTCACTTCTGTCGAGAGCAGGTTCGGTTGTGGTTGTGTGAAGCTCCTTGGTGGTACGACGAAGCTTACGTCCACTGCCGGGAGCCTTCTCATCTTCATCCTTAACTCTAGCTTCCTCAGCAGCACTTTGTACAAGCTGTTCAAACTCGTCCATCATCAGTACCTTTCGCTTCTTCGAGAGTACCTCAGATTTCATCGGCGGATCCAGGGTGACTTTGGGAACAATGCTGACTAATGCCAGAACGTTTGACGGCAGCGAGTCAGGGGTCATCAACTGATTGTTTCGGTGGAACAGGTAGATATGTTCAATCTTGATATAGTGGAAACCAATGTGGGTCTTGCAACAATCGCACAATACTTCTTCCTCCTTGGTGCGGGGACGGTAGCTGGTGGTGAACTTGGACATGTCAAGCTCGCTGATAAGTTGGCCCTGCTGGAACGAATAGCGTTTGAACTGGTAGATACACTCGGCCACAAGCTCATGGTCAACCAGTTGTAAACCTTCCAGGATTCGAACGCGTCGGTTGAACTCTTTGAGAACGTTGAATAGGAGTTGATAGTGATTAAAAACGTTTTCCTTTTTAATAAGACGGTACAGATCCACCGCTTGTTCTCCCAAGGGAAGCCAGTCCTTCATATTGAAGTTGACTGCCTCATTGACGTTGAGGCCACAATTAAATCCAGCGTGGTAAACTCGAGGATAAGTGATGACATACTCACCAGGGTTCTGGTCAGCGTAAACACAGGTAATGCCAGCCTCAGCTAACTTTTGAGGGTTAACCAAAGTGACAAGCTGGTGGAGCAAGTCCGGTTGTTTCTTAAACATATCGGGAGCCATCTTCTTCATATAATCTTCGAAGCGATCGGCTTGACTCAGCGGGATCCCGTACCACTTCTTCGTAGCACCGAAATGACAATAATTGGCCAGAAGGGTATAGTGGTCTTCGACGTGCCAGCAGAACGTCAGAAGCAACAGGCCAATGTAGATCCACGGCACCGTCATCCCCAGAATCTCATTGGGAACATAATTAAGCAACGACCCCTTGGCATAGGGAAGCTTGTTAAGGTTAAAGGGGTGGTTGACATAGAAGTTGGTTTGGGGATCACGCATGTCGATACCAGGGGTGTCTTCGCGAGGGAACCCCAGAATCTGGCCCGGTTTCATCCGGTGGATATCGGCCCCGTATTCCACTTCAAGCTCCAGGTGTTCCTCATCGACAAGTTTCCAGAAATAACGTTCGATTTCTTGTACTGAAGGTGTCCTACCCTTACAGTGTTCACGACGGAAGTTTTCTTCAAAATCGACACACTTTTGTGCAAACTCGTCCAATGAGTAGTGTACTTCTTTTTCTTCAAATCCGTACTCGCCGGTGCCCACAAGACACTTCGGACAGTACCAGGCGCCATCGGGGAACGAGTCAAGGGGAGGATCTAGACAGTGCATGTGGTAGATAGCGTCACAATCATCACACTGGACGCCATTGCCTTCTTCAGGGGCGCCACACTTTATACACAAATCTTCGTCATCGTCTTCGTCGTCGGACTCGGGGAACTGGTAGTCGCTGACATTAGATAGGTACCCTGCATAGTCCAAAAGATAGTTGGTGTAGGTCTTAAAACACACAATCAGGTGGGGGTCGGTGTCGCCGAGTTGCCGCAGCACCTCGCTCCAGTCGTCGGGAGACATCTTGTCGTAGCCGCCCTTGTTGGTCACAGCCACGTACAAGTCGTAATAGAAAATCCGGCCGTCAGGGTGGCCGGGTACCCGGAACAGCGGGCCGACCCGGCGCTTGCCTCTCATCGAGAGGTAGCGATTCAACAGCGTCTGAAAGAAGTTACGCAGCCGGGTCAAAAGCCCCAAGTCCAGAATGCGTTGCAACCGAGTGTGGAAGCGGAAGTCATTGGACAAAGCGAATTTTGGTTTAAACAGCCGAGGGGGCACCAATTTGACGAGGCCAAATTCCCGCCCTTTTTCGATGACGCCGGGGCTCAGGAGGTATGCGATGGGGTCAGCAAACTCCTTCTCCGACGGGAAGAGCACGGGACACGGGATAACCCTGTTTCTGCCCTGCATCGTCGATAAAAATACCGAGAACTGTCGTCGTTACTTGGGGGGTTCAAGCAATATAAAAGATGAGAATATCAGGTTATGAGCCTTTGGAAATGGGTTTTCCCATCAATAATGTCATTTACCAGCACCGCCGCCTAAGCATTCATTGTTTATCACAATTTATACACATGATCACATCGGTCTACAGTTGCACCTTGCAACTGTACGTTTCATTTATCGCCAATTTTTTACGGTTTCGGCTCGTGAGATCTCTCTGTATCTATTGCAGATGATCTCTATTTCCGTGCGAACCACCCGGTAAGAAACGTACACTTGGCATGAGGTCAGGGGAGGGTGACAGCCAGCATTATGGAGAGGGGTACATCAAAAGCATTGGCTACCGAATGGGTCTACACAGTAAATTTTTTGCTTCACATCTACCACTCCTGATTTGATTAAAATGTTTAGTAACATTGATTTTTGTGGATGTTTCACCCCCAAACACCCCTACTGTGGGGTGACTTTTTTTTTCTTCCACAATGCGCTGCGTCATTTTCGTTTCCGAGCGGCAAGCGGGATTCCGGCATCAAAGACTGGCCGTTTTTTCAAGCATGTGAGGTCTAAATGGCGGCACTAGATAAACACTGACGAGTTGTCGATCTGAGGAAATTTCGGCAGTGGTCAACTCGATCAATTCGGCAGTGTTACTATTATTGAAATTGATGATGCAATCATGAATAGAAGAAAGGGCTGGCTCCAATATTGTTCGAGGCCGCCAAAAGAAGATTGTTCGAGAGATTGCAGCTTCCAACACTTTCGAGCGCTGGCCTTTGTTAAGGGTTCGCAGACACTGTAGGACATCATGTAAGTGCAGCCGCAGTAACCTTACTCGATCTCGTAGGATATACTCGATAAGGGTTTCTGCACCGTGTGGTCTATGGCTACGCGCGTCTGTTGATTTCGATTGTAAAGAGTTGATGAAATATTTCGAATTTTCTACCCAACCCGAAATGATTGCCATGACTGATTCATGAAAGACTCCTCGCGACTCACCTTGGCTTTGTTATGAAGGTGCAACGCATCATTAACTTTTGAAACCTAGTCTCGATCAAACCTGTTTCAACTGAGAGGAGTCATTAGTACTCAATCAAAACAATACAACCTTCTTCATAGCATGCCCACACTTTCGAATTTTGAGCTACGAAAATTCTCTACTCGAGCCAATGGCGATTGGAAGCACTATCCTCGACATGGACTAGCGTTTAGTGTATTACTAACCCTGGAGCTGGGTATGACTATCACCATTCGATCCAAGGGAACGATGATTGAGAAGATCTGCTATGATGGGGTCAACATGAGACTTGAACTATATCCTAAAAGCCCTAGACTTGGGTATAAGATGGTTGACGATGATACTGAACGAGTTTTGGCGAGATTCCAGACATGTTTCGCTCTGAGCGGAGAATTCAACGAGTTCATGAAGAAAGTTAGTCCTCTTATTGGAGTGATCGTGGTCTCAGGAGAACTGAGCAATGAGCCTCCAGCAGTACCCTCGGCGCTGCCTCAAAACTCGCAAATACCAGCTTTATCTCAGCCTTCGCCAACACCACCATACTATCAATCTCCATCCCAAGGGTATTCCCCTCAAATGGCAATGCCACCGTGGGCATATCCTCAAGCTCCGTATCCCTGGACTTGTCCCCCTGGTTACCCTGCCCCCATGATGACGCCTCCGTTTCTGCAGCAAATGGATCCAGGTATGTATGGCAACAATGGTTACTTCCCGATGAAAGCCATCGACGATGGAAGGACGAAGCGTCGCCAATCGCTTTCCCAAACAAGCGGTCTTGATCAGGATTTTCCTCCTGATCATGAGGATCACCACGAGCTCATAAAATTTTCGAAACAAGACGTTGATGCCATCCTCGATATCCTTGAATCCAGCGACTGTCTCGAGACCATCTTGCCGATTATAAATCTGCGCAATTTCGTCAAATTAGTTGACAAAATGGAGCGAATATGGCGGGTGTGATGGCTCGTCTACGTCTCGCGGTATCTATCTATAAGATTACTATTTCAAATGATGCCTTTATCTAAAAGGTCGATTATCGACAATGAATAAATATTATACACTTCGCCGGGGTGACTACTCGTCTTCGTCGTCAGTGTCGACGGGCTTGGGGGTACCCTTAGGCAGGTTCAACCAGTCGATGTATCTGAGACGTCTGCGTTCGGCTTGAGCCTTCTTTTCGTTACGGGTCATCTTCTTCTTCCGTTGCTTCACCTTGATGTTAGCAGGAGAAGCATCATCGGTCTTGGTGGCAGCAGCGGCAGCGGCAGCGGCGGCCGCGGCCGCCTGTTCACTGTTACCACCGTCTTCAAACGCATCCGCCGCCACTTCGACGTGACCCTTCAGCACCAACTCACCGTTCTCAATGTGCCATTGTTCGGGGCAAAGCGCCGACGAGAATTCCGAGTTGTGCGAAATCAACACCACACCCCCCTTGAACTCACGGATAGCCATGGCAAGCCCACCCAAGGAGTCTCTGTCCAAGTAGTTAGTAGGTTCGTCAAGCACCATCACGTGAGGCTTTTGCCAAGTGCACCCGGCAATCACCACCTTAACAAGTTGACCACCAGAAAGCAGCCCCATGGGAGTGTGGTCAGCAATGTCACCGTCCAAACCAACATCTTCGAAGTGCTTACGAATCACCAGCGGCACCAATTCCCGGTAACCCAACCCTTCTCTCAGGGCTTCGTGGTCATCGAACTTTTGCACCAACTTTTCAAAGCCGTGTTCCACCAACAAGTCCCGCGGCACCCACGAGTTGTACTTGGGCAACCAGAACTTCCACTTGACTTCGTATTGGAACGACTTCTTGAGCTTTTGTCTACCGACAATCGCTTCGATTTGACGAGGCCCCCTGCCGTCGGCAATGTCGATTTCCTTCGCCATTTGTTCCTTTTCTTCTTCGGAGATCTTCCGCAGCTGCTTAAGCAACACTTCCCGGTCATCACCGAATTGGTAACGCCATTGCAAGTATTGGTTAGCGGTCTTTTCCTTGTGTTGTTCGACGTGTTCCAAAGCGTGTTGAGCAATGTAACCGATACGCAAGTTAGGGTGCTTTTCCACCGTACCCAGGTCGGGAATGGTTTCACCTGTCAAAAGCTTGATGAGGGTCGACTTACCCGCACCGTTGGGACCCAACACCGCCACTCTCAGCGACAACGAAAGCAGACACAGCACGTTCTTAAGCGAGGGCTTCGCCGCCCCCGGGTAAGTGAAGGTGACGTCGTTCATCCGCGCCACCAGCCGCGTGTTCAGCTTGACACCCACAAGCAAACCGGGCAGCGGGAAGTGCATTTGCACGTTAGAGTCGGTAAGGGTGTAGTAAGCCTTACCTTCGGGCTTGATCTTGACGAACTCCAGCAAGTTACCCTTGTAGTACGCCAACTTCTTGTTTTCGTAATGGATGATATCGGTACACACGGCGTCCAAGAACCCCGAGTCGTGCGACACAATAAGCGAGGTGATGTCGGTGTGGGTGGTGAGGTAGTCTTGCAACCACTTGACGTTGTTGACATCCAAGTGGTTAGTGGGTTCATCCAACAAGAGGATGTCGGCTTGCAACAACATCGCTCTGGCGAGTTCAAGCTTCATCTTCCAACCACCGGAAAGCGACCCGACGTTGTTGGTCAAACGGTCTTCAGGGAAACCAACGTCCAAGAGAGCCTGACGGATCTCGTCTTGAGTCAGCCCTTGAAGTTCGGGGTCCAGCGCGATGAACAGCACCAAGTCCATGTCGGCTTCCAGCCCTTGCAACTTGTGTTCAACAAAGCAGGTCTTAAGTTCGTCAGGAGCAGGGAACCCTTCAAGTTGACCCTTCAGGATAGCTCTCATAAGAGTGGACTTACCCGCACCGTTACGACCACAGAGACCGTACCGGTGACCCTTAAGAAGTCTCAACGTGGTCTTGTTCAAAAGCATCCGCGTACCGTAGGCAAGCGAGAAGTCAGTGTTGACGATTTCCACTTCGTTCTCACCCAATTCTTCCTGTTCCACCACCAAGTTGAACTTAGCTCTGAGCTTGGCGATAGTCAGCAGCACGGTGTCGGCATCAACACCAACAAGTTGAAGGTATTCAGTGAGACGAGTCCAGTCGTTGACGTTAGCGTCAGCAGCGATGATGGTGGCCAAGTAGCGCGATTCGGCTTCGTCGTGGCCCAGAGGGACGTATTCACGAGCTTCGTCAACCGAGATACGACCAGCAAAAGTGCCTTCAGCAGCTTCAGCTTCCTTAAGCACCGCAAGCGCCTTTTCGGCAAGGTCTCTCACTTCGGGAAGCGAGGCATGGTTAACCACCTTCTCCACACCGGGCATGAGGATACCAATGAACGGTTCGATTTCCCGCTTGTTGTTGACCAAACGAGTCAAGTTTTCCGTCACCATCACCGTTTGACGCAATTGATCGTTGGAACTCAGAGACATCTTGAGCGACTTTTCCAAGATGGGAGTCAACAACGACAATGCCGGTTCGGTCATTTCGGCGACGAACGTCACCAGCGACAAGTTCTTGATGCACTCGGGAATCTTCAGCGGGTTGGCCAAGGTTTCCACGATGATGTCATACTTGTTAACCAAGTCCAAATTGTCCAACACCTTGACAAATTGTTTGGTCAGCTTCAACCCGTGCTTGGCCAATTCAGGCTTGAAGTCAGTAGCCAAGTCAGTAAGAACGGGGACGGCGTGGATGAATTGCATTTCCAACAAGTCGGCGGGGACATCTTCCACCAAGCGGTCAATGACATCGAGAGCAGCGAGCTTCAGGTTCCACTTGGCCAGACCACCCAAGAAACTGAGCACGGCGTCAATGACAACCGTAGCCAAGGCTTCAATGGGGAACACCCCGTACAACGAGTCCACGGCTTGCTTAGCCGCCTTGACGACGTTCTTGTCCTTATCGGCGAACATGTCCAAAGCGCTACCGAGCAACGGCACAAGGTGAGCTTCTTGCGGGGTGGCGCCACCAAACTTACGGGCAAGTTGTTGGATGAGTAAAAGCCCCAGTTCTCTGACTACAGGGTTCTTCAGCTTGAACAACGCCTTGAGCACGTCGGTGAACTTCCAGGTTTCCAATACTTGGAGGCCGTGGCTTTCAGTATGGTTGACAATCAGTTCCACGGGCTTCTTGACGTCACCGATCTTGGTGGCGTTGAAGATCTCCTCCAATTCTTCCTGGAACGGGACGTCGAGCTTGAGCTTCAGCATCGTCAGCGCCAACAGCAGCGTCAGATCACCCGGGCCCGGGGTGTTCAGCCGCGATTCAGCAGGGGTGTTGACGTACAGCGATTGCTGAGAGTTGTATTGCGACCCTTGGCCCATTTGGTTGATATCATATTGGCCTTGAGGCACGAAGGTTTGCCCCAGGTATTGGTAGCCAGGACTGCCACCATTGTAGCCGTACTGGTAACCAAACCCCCGCGGCTTCTGTTGCGCCAGCTGTTGTTGTTTGATGAAGTCGTCAAACGATTTCGACATGGAGGCCTTGGGGTATGAAAAGTTTGCGATGACCTTCCACGTGCGGATACACGCGGTGCGATAACCGATAACGGTTACAAAAAGAAACTACTGCATAACAAAACCGAGCAGCTCGAGGTTATCGGAATTAGTACGGTTAATAGGTCGAATTTTTTTATCTAGTTTTCGAGTGAACCCGTCACGTTCATTAAATGATCGATAGAGATAATAGTATTCAGGATATGAAATATTCTGAGGAATGACCAGAAAAACCTTGGCACCACTTGGTACGTCACCAAAAATTATGCTCATTTGTATTAAAGTACATGATATGAATTGATGATCACTTGAGAAGCACAATTTGTGATTTGTTCATGCTGATCAAATGATTACTGATCAAATTTTGAAGCCACTGGCAGTAGCTGAGTCAATCAGCCGGATCTCGGAAACCACGAATTGAATATGTAGAATCAATTAGATTGGAGCTCTTTTACAGAGTGAGTGGCATCTGAAATAGTCATAGTATTGGCGGACTCAATGGTGTCAGATTTTCTATGGTAACCTTCAGCCCTGAGTGAATTGTTGCGATACAAGATTGAGACGATGAGGCACCCCATCCACGAGATACTCAAGTTCGTACTTGGCGAGGACAGGGTTGTTACACACCGTGAGCGCACCTGGCTTCGGCACTGTAACTGGCGACACGTTAGCATCAAGATTAATATGCCACTGACTGAATTCAATTGTCGGTCCTTCGTTGCTGCCACTGAAGAAAAACTCGGCGATAAAATGACCCACTTGTTCGCTCTGAATGCCACCATTAGCGTAGTAGATGTGAAACACCTGCGAAAAGAAGCCTTGAGGGCCGCGACCATGAATACCACTAACCACAAGTCCAAAATCGGTATGGCTAGCGCCGTCTCCCAGGATGAATTCAACAATATCTGCTTGAGTGATGCCTCTGACTTGGTGCAATGTCAACTCCATAGCTCCATCGGTGGTGAGTAAGAGCAGTATCACCCCTTGATCACGGTCGACAAGTAGTAATGCAGCTCCATCCGTCTCCACCAGAACGGGATACACTTGAATCAAGTTTTCCAACGCCAGCACTTGTTTGAGGTGTACTTTCTGACCCAAAATTACCCGCGACCCTGCGATTATCTCCACTGCTACTTTCTCACTATCACTCGTGGCCAACGTGATTTTGTAATCGCCATAAACAAACAGTTTTTGAGGCCCTTGTGGTTTACTGTGGTCGACGTCACCATCAACGACAGTGTCAAGATCATCGCTTTCGTAGTTCACGATTATGTCCAGTTGCGGAGCAATATACACAGGTTCAACCAACGCCTCCGGGGCCGATTTGGATGTGTCAACATTGTTGACATCCCGGTTAGTGTCAGACTTAGCCAGAGAAATCTTCCCGGATTCGTCATCACCAAAGTATTTGGGAATTGCCTTGCTTCGAGACTGCTGTTGTGGTTGTGGTTGTTGTTGCGGCAGGGACTCACTAAAACCAATTTCTTCCTCCGGTTCGGAATTGTGCATAAGCACTTCAAACTCCAGGGGCTGAGAATCATCAGGTCCGGGGAGGTTCAAGCTATTGATCAGTTTGACACTGGGAGTTTTCAATAGATGGACGATTTCCTTCATCAGCTGAGCCAATTGCGCTCGGGTTTTCTTCACCACCTCGAGATCGACGTCGGGCAATTCTCCAGGTATGGTGGGGTCGACGTAGTCGTCCCGGCGGGCCGACACCCCTTCGCCCAGGTCCAGTTGATGAAGCTTTTCCCGGAGCCGTTGGTTTTCCTGTTCGAGCAGAAAGATCCGCGCCGCTTGTTTGTTATTGACAAACTTAAGCGAATTGAGTTCGCCTTGAAGCTGGATGATACGGTACTTCATCTCCAGCTTTTCGATGTTGGTCATGATCTTGAACCGTTCAAGATTAGTAAACTCCAGGGTGAGGTAGTTGATCACCCCGGGAAGGGTGTATTGGGACGGGCCTCCGTTGGGCTGGGTCATGGCCTCTCGTCTGACGTGTGCGCGGCTTAGGGAGGAGATAGTAAATAACTCTAATGTGGGGCCGACGGTAGCGAATAAGTCAACAAAAAAATAAAAAAAAAACTGACAATAATTAAAACTAGGCAGAGTAGGTTGAATTGAAGTGTCTTGCAATTCGCTCATATTTTGAAGCGTGGTGTCCTATAATTAGTGAAAAGAAAGAGAGAGAGAGTCTATCGGGTGCATTGAAAACTAAAGACTGCTATGCCGCGTCCGTGGTGATAAATATTAGCACCTCATTGTATTGGTGAATGCTGCATCCTCGTCATTGCATCATGAAACTGTATGATCAGCGAGGATATACACCCGATTTCAAGCAGAAATCAATTAAAATTCTTGAATCAATTGCACCGTTTCTCATCACTAAATCATCAATTACAGTAATAAAACTAAACCAATGTTTTAGTTCAAATTTTGTATATCGGCTACGCGGTATGGGTTTATTTATCGAACTCGCATAAGCCCCCTTCGCCATAGTCTCCGCGACTACCCGCTGACGATGGACGTGGACATGGACGACGCCACGGTGGAGGGTGAGTACCACCAGCTGGCAGTTACGGGATTCTCGACGATGCCACCACCACCATCCGTCAACGTGGGCGCCCTGTACCTTGTCGTCGACACTAACGTCCTCATACTGCACCTCGAGTTGGTGAATCAACTCGTTGATCTTGCTCCTCGAGCCAATATTACCATAATCATTCCCGTTGCCGTTGTTAACGAGCTTGATGGGCTTAAACTGGGGTCGAGAAAACAGTCGACGAAAATACTGGCGCAAAAAGCAATCACTTGGTATTTTGAGTTGTTTGCAGCGAACTGCCCGTACATTCGTGGTCAAAAACCTCAGGAAGTTATCGACGAATTCACCCGCAACGACGACGCCATTTTGGATTGTTGCCTTTACATTAAGAAACATCACCCAAATGATCTCGTTGTGCTTATGAGTAATGATAAGAACTTGTGTGCCAAAGCATTGATTGAGCCCGTACCCACAGTTACGGTTGTTCCTGAAATGACGGCAATTAGTATTGCCGAAATGATTTACAATGAACGTCAGCTGATGGGACCAGAAGAACCCCAAGTGAGGGACATCGAAATGACTGATACGTTGATGGCGCCATTATTCAACCTGGCTCCCGTCACTGATGATATTCCTTCTGTTGTGCATCAAGAGCTTGAGCAGGTGGCAATTGAGCTCGTTGATCAAGCCATCATCAAATGCTACGGCAGTCGCGAATTAACCCCTGAGTACACTCGTCCATCAACCCTTGAAGAAGCAGCTGAGTTGCTCATCCGCTTTTGGTTTACCGTGTTCGAGGAAATCTTTGAAAAAGTCCATTCCCGTAAGTTTGATCCCTTTAAAGCAAAAGGTAAGAACAACCGTGGGGAAATCATCAACACCGAGATCCCACTGCCCGCGGAGTTGCCAAACTTTGTGAACTTTTGGAAGAAGCTTTTAGTGCCTATTCATGATGACAATATGGGAAAGTACCGCAATCTGGTTGTGAAAGATTACTTCAAACGGTGGACTAAAATGGCCGATGAAAATATTAACGAAGGCACGATATGAATTAATGACAATGTGACGCGATCTTTTAATAATCTTAGTTTGAAATAATGTGTATATAGAGAGATAATTTTGCATAAAGTATGGATTGGTGTAGAACTTGCATACCTCTCTGTCCTAACCATGAGGTCTCACTACCGCTGTCTACGGGGGCGTTTACTAGGACTTTCGGGTTCAGATGATGGCGGTCGGTACTCTAAAGACGGCACGTCGTCCCATTGAGCGCGGTTGCGTTTACGCTTCGTCGGCGAACGGTACGTCTTCATCGACAGTTCAAACGATTGCTGTGGCTGTCGCTCCTGTCGTTTAAGCCACTTGTGCCTGTCGAATTTGCCCATATTGCTGGCAACGTCCTGGTAATTGTCTCTCATTGTCCGCAAGAGCTTGTCGCCTTGTGCCTGGGCGAGTACTGCCTGTTCCAAGTTGCGGATGTAAAAGTCCTTATCGCTGATGATGTCAAAGAGTTTATGTTGGCGAGTTTTAAGCGTCTCGTGGGATACAAGAAGTGCTTCGACCCACTGCCAAAGGAAAGGTCCGGGGTCAGTCTTGTGCAAGGTGAATGTCACATGATCATCGTCAATGGCAATTTTGACACAACACTCCTCTTGAGTAAAGTCTAGTGTGGCATTGACTTCGGAGAGCGCCTCTAGCGCCGCCTGCCACGCGTCGTCAGGTAGATCTTCAAGACATATCGCCGCCAATTTCTTCTCAAGATCGGCCCGACCCCCTTGGTCGCACCACACATCGGTCATGTTGGTGACGTAGACAGCATAGGAACCGTCGGTCACATCAAATATAGCTCCATAATAGCACTGGGTGTGGTCACAGTGAAGCCATCGAACCGGCAATGGCATACGCGTTCGTCGGGCCCTGGGGTTATGTAATCATGGTTTGCGAGGCAATATGGATACAAACAAACCTCACTGTTGTACCATTGTCAAAGCGGAAAACAATTGGCATCTGGAGCTACCGAAGACAATGACTTAAACTATATAAAAGATACTCGCCACCAAATTAAAATTTTGTTCCAATCTTTATGGTGCTGGGACTATTAAGTCATTGCTAATTTTGTGGGGTAGCCCTTGCCTTGTGACCTTCACTTACTATAAATTGTGGTAATCGTTGCCTGGTTGAATGTCATCGTCCTTTTTGAGTCAGAACGACGGCTGTGGCTAAGCCGCCATCATATGATCGCCGTTTCGTCTCCTTCAACACTCGTGCGAATGTCCACCTCGATCCCCCTGAACGATATCCCGGCGTTAGTCGATAGAATCGATCATTTGGCCGCTGCTAGTGATGGCAGAGTGGTGGTATCCGTTGCCGGGGTCCCTGGTTCCGGCAAAACCACGGTGGCGACCGAGGTTGTAGCCCAGCTCAACGCTCGGGGTATCAAGGCAGTGGCGCTCTCCATGGACGGCTTCCACCTCTACCGTCACCAATTAACTACTGAAGAAATGGTGAGACGTCGGGGCGCTCCGTTTACATTCGATCAACCTCGCTTTGTCGCCACTGTGGCCCTGCTTAAACCTGCCTACCGCGTGAAACCAGTGTTGGCGCCGTCTTTTGACCATAGCGTCAAAGACCCCGTGGAAGATGACGTCAAAATTGACCCCGACGTCAAAGTGGTGGTGGTGGAAGGAAACTATACCAGTTTGACCGATGACGGCTGGAGCGATATCGGCGATCTTGTCGACGAGCTGTGGTTCGTGGCTACACCCTTAGAGGTGGCTCAGCAACGACTTGTGGCCCGCCACTTACTGCTGGGGGTAGCCGCCACCCTTGAAGAAGCTCAACAACGGGCTGGCGGCAGTGACTACGATAACCTGATTTACCTTTTGGACCGGTTACGGGCCCCGGACGTTGTCATTACTCATGTTGATCATCTTTCAGCCTAGTGCGTATCGATCGCGCCCGTTTGCACTCGTCTCGATGACGTCATTGTATAAGAAAAAACGCGGCCATCACCGTTGCCAATCACAGGCGGCCCAACAGGCGTTTTTCTCCCCGCAGTGATCGTCGCACGGTGGTGACGCTCGCCCTATGGTCGAATGACGCCGACCACCACTAATTACCGGGGTCACCCCCAGTTAGTACTAGCCCCCCCACGGGTGTGCACGCCGTGCCCCCGGATAGCATGTGGGTGCTGATTGCCTATTGTGGCCAATGGCTTGCGGCGTCACCGCAACGCACTCGCCGGGATGTGCGCACGTGCCTTCGCTATATATACTGGCGAACGTGCAGCACCAACCCAGCGACCCGCTCTTTCCAGTTTCTCCGATGGGCATCTTCATCCCTACCAACAAATTGGAAAACCTCCGCTTGTACAAGTACTCGCTGGAGGACCACTCGATCATCCTGCGGTATGTCCTCAAGAAGTGGTGGAACTACTTTGTCCACATCTTCCCCTTGCTGATGGCCCCCAACGCCATCACGTTGTTGGGGCTCATGTGGGTGGTGGCGAGTTTGTTCGTCGTGTTCTACTACGACCCCTATCTTAACCAGGACCTGCCGTCGTGGTGCTACTTCTTCTACGCGTTGTGCCTCTTCATGTACCAGACGTTTGATGGGTGCGATGGTTGCCATGCCAGACGTACCGGCCAGCTGGGCCCCTTGGGGGAATTGTTTGACCACTGTGTCGACGCCATCAACACCACTTTAGGGGCAATTGTTTTCGCCTCGGTGACGCAGATGGGGTGGGGCAAGTTGATGATGTTGTCGCAATTTGCTGCTACTTGCAACTTCTACGCCTCTACTTGGGAAGAATATCACACCCACACCCTTTTCCTTTCGGAGTTCTCTGGTCCTGTGGAGGGGATCTTGATGATCTGTGGCGTGTACGTGCTCACTGGATTTATCGGACCCGGCATCTGGAAGGCCCACTTGTTCAACTTGGACTTGAGCAGCATCGGGTTGTCGAGCGAGTACCTGGTGTCGATGACGGCGGTGTACGTGGTGTTGGGGCTCGGCTCGTTGTACTTCAACATCCACCAGGCGATCCTGAACGTGAAGAAGTACTACAAGCAATTGAACAAGGCCAACCCTGAAGAGGCTAAGCGCCGTACCGACCAGGCCGTCAATGGCTGGTGGCCGTTCGTGTTGTACTGGTTGCTGGTGGTGGGCTTAGTGGCCGCGTACCCTGAATTCATCTACCGCTACGGGTTCCCCCTCGTGATCTCGGTGGGGTTGACAATTGCCTTCACCGTTGGCCGTATCATCTTGGCCCACTTGACGTTGCAGCCGTTCCCTTACCGCCAGTTCCCCATGATTGTGGCCCCCATCCAATTGGCGTTGGTGTGGTTCTTGACCAATGTCTACCACTTTGACTACCTCACCGTGGTACTGGCGGTGCTGTGGATTGGCTTGGGGACGACTCTCGGGATCCACGGGTCGTTTATCGCCGAGATCATCTACGAGATCACCACGTATCTCGACATCTACACGTTGTCGATTAAGCACAAGCGGGCCTAGGTTGATCCGCAAGACAATTAGATATTTTTTAGACAACAATGATAGACTTTTCCAGACCATCCTAGACTTCCAATTATCGACATTTCTGACCATCCTAGACAGACTCGTGTGTATTCGTAACAGTATATACAAGCGGGGGCATTACTTACTTCTTCTCGGCGAACGCCCCCTCGGTCCCGGGAGCAAGCACGTCTTGCGCCGATTGTTGCAACGACATTTCCTTTTCCATTTCTTGCAATTGGGTTTCGGCGAGGATCAGCAACGTCAAGGGGACCCCGAGCAAAAGCGCCAGCGAGGTGACAATCCACAAGAAGTTACCCGTCTTTTGGAACGCCAGCGACGCCCACGCCTTGACGTTTTCCCCGGCATTGACAATCTGCGATCTTTGTTCGGGGGCAATGATGTCTTTGAGGGCGACGATTCTTTCGTAGATAGTTTCGTTTTCCAAGTCGAAGTCGTCGTCGAAGTCCAGGTCGTCCTGTTCCGAGTCCGACTCGTCGGCAACAACGGGGGCGGTCACTTCGACCTTTTCGAACTGGGCGACGTCGGCGTCGTCGATCTGGGTGAGCTTAACCATGAGTGATAGATGAGAGTGGTGGATGAAAAATTTTGTTCGTTCGCACGCACCGGGAGAGCGCCGGTCTTGCTAGAGCAAATAAGATAGAGAAGGATAAATGGGGATTAATGATATGATAAATGATATAAGAACTATGGTCTACCGCTAGATAGGGGTGACACGACATATTAGAGACATTTGATTGATTTTCCGATTGAAGGTTGTAGGTATTTTACTAACTTTAAGTCGCACTCACCGTCGCCGCTAATAGCCTATCAGATTCCTTTATCCTAAAGGGTCGACACTAGCCACGATTCCGTGCTCGAAATGGTAATGGAAATTTGTATCTACACTTGACAAATCCCGAGTTTTTCATACGTTAAACCCCTCGATTCAATCAAAAATTTGCTCACCTGTGCTTATGCACCTTCATCAAAAGCCGTAGCTAATACTGACAGTATAAAATGTCTCACATGCAGTTAATGATCAACACAATTCAAAGGGTTTTATCTACTTTGAAAGGTGTTTCCCTTTATCATCGTCGTAAACTTAATATCATTAAACTTTTCTATTTATACGGGTTGGTATACCCATAAGTCTTTTTTACTATTTACATTAAGCGGAACCCAATTGCTCCACCTTCCACAGGTCAGGTACAGGCACAAGTTCCTTGTCACCAATGATGGTACGGGCAATGGGAGCCTTGCTCTTCACCAAGTATTTCTCCGTCACACGAGCGAGATCGTCACCATTGACAGCCAAGAAGTTGTGACGGCGTTGTTGGCGCATGTCATCGGTGATGCCATCGTAGAACTCCAGCAGCCCTTGCGAAGCAATGTTCATCGGAGCGTCCACCAGCTGGAAGATGCGGAGCTTGGCTTCTTGAAGATCGGCCGCCAGTACGGGGTGGTCGAGAATGTAGCCGAATGAGTCCTCGAACGCTTCCACCAGCTTCATGGCGTTGGGGTCCCGGTACGAGTAGAAGTTGATGATACCCCCGAGACCGTCGTAAGTCATACCACCACCGTAAGCACCGTTGGATTCACGAATAACGTTATGAAGATGCTTGAACGTCAACAATTGAGACAACACTTGGAGGGCAGCACCATCAGCTGAGGTGTACTCCTTACCCACCGTCGCCAACAGGGCGTAGCCGACTTGGTAAGGCATATTGATGAGGGTATTAGTGGCCCCAGCGTGGAAGCTTTCACCGACAGCATTGGCAGCATTGGTGTAGGAGGCGGCCATTTGCAGGTCGAATTTGGCGATTAACGGTTCAGTGGATTTGAGGATCAGAGCATCACCCACCACTCGGTAGCGGAAGGGGTTGGTGTTGTTGATGATTTCGGAAAGTTCCTGTAACGTAGGCAACACTTCCAGCAGCAAGTACTCGCGACCACGCTCATCAAGTTGACGGTTAAGCTCCATGATGAATTCAACCTGTTCGAGACCAGTGGTCACGTTAGCAAGGTACTTCTGAGGAGTCAATTGACTCAGAGAGTAACCCAGAGCGAAAGAGTGGCCGCGATCAGCGATGGTGTTCATCTGATTTTGCGCCATGTTGCGGATGAGAGTATCCAACTTAGCCAACACATCTTCATCTTTAGGGTTGAACTTGGTGTTGGTGAGAATGTCATGCCAGAAGTCAAACACATGAGGGGCCTTCTCGTTGAGGGCCATCCCCGTCACCGACCATTGAAGGCCCAGCGCCATGATGTCGTTGGGGTTGTTGTGAATGCGAGCCCCGAACAGCACGCCACCAGTAAGTTGCTGGATCTTGGTTTCCAACTCAGTGATGGGGGTCAGAGTAGTACCGGCAAGGTTAAGCAAACATTGCGAGTACAAAGGCAACCACTTGAAGTACTTGGATGGAAGGAACAGGATGTCCTTAACTGCCCCCACATACGCCAATCCATTAGTGTCCACCTCACGAGTACACACGGTAGTTTCGTCGACGGCAGTTTCAGAAACAGGGTAGAACTCACCGCGTTCAGGAATGTCAGCCAACGTCAACGTGGGGAGCACGTCGGTGTTTTGTGCTTGGCTTTGTACTTCCGCAAGCTCAAGCCCACGCTCATAAATTTCGTCGGTTTGTTTATCAGTGAGCTGCTCGACACGGCTCTTAAGCGATTGTTGCTCCTGTTCTTGCAAGGTGGTGCCAAACAGTTCTTCAGGAGTCATGATGAAAGTGAACTTGGGGAGATCGGAAGCCAACACGTTTTCTTCAAGAAGTTCGGTGAATAACGCAAGCCCCTTGGCCTTCCACTCCAGTTTGAAATGCGATAATGTTTCCTCAACACTGAGAGCATCGATAGGGTCGACACCATTGAGCCAGTTGGGAATAAGTGCCGATAAGAGACCCAAGCCAAACTCAGGCTTATGCTTTTTGAAATTAAGCTCGATTTGCAGAAGAATACCCTCAATTCGGTCGCAGTAGCCTTGGTCGTTATTCTTGAATGCCGGAAGAACGACATTGGTAACCACCTGAGTAATTTTGTTGGGAAGTTCGTCAACTTCGGCTTTACTCAAGTTGTTGAGCCCCATGGTGAACGAGAACAACTTGGTGGTGATGTCGACGCCAGTATTAGCACTGTAATCGCTACCATAGCCCTTCTCAATAAATTCTTGGTAGAAGGGAGCGTTGTGGCCGTCGCAAAGTAACAGCCCGAGCACCTTCCACTTGAAAATGGTATGACGTTGGCTTTCGTCAAGCGCATCAGGCAATAACTTATAAGTAACCAGCGCCTTGTATTGCTGATCGTTAGGTTTACCACACATAGTATCGATAGGACCAGGGACGGTGACGGTTTGGTCAAAGTTCTCGACGTAAGGTTTCGGGGTAGCGTCGGCCGCCCGTTGACTCAGGTTGAATTTGGCAAGGTAGGCGTCTAAGCGGCCAAGGTGAGCCAGCAACGGCATGTTACCGTAAGTGAAGGTCTTTGCGTTAGAAGGGTGGTAGTTGCGGTGGTGGAAGTCGACCAAGTCTTCGTATTTGAGGTTAGTCATCACTTGAGGGTCACCACCGGAGTTGTGGAGAGCCGGGTAGATCGCTTCCAAGTACTTGACGTAGAAGTAGTACAGCGAGTTCAGGTTCTGCCCCTTCATCTCGTTGTACACCACCCCCTTGTATACCAAGTCCAGGTCGCGATTGTGGATATCCTCGTACTCAAGCCGCCACCCTTCTTGGAGGAAGTCCTGTTCTGCCAATAATGGCTCAAACACCAGCGAAAGGTACACGTCCATGAGGTTGGCGAAGTCCTTAGGGTTGGTGGTAGCAAACGGGTAGAAGGTGTAGTCGTGGCCAGTCATGGCGTTCATGAAATTGGCCAACGACCGGTTGGTCATCTTGAAGAACGGGTCGCGGACGGGGTAGGTTTTCAGCCCACATAACGTCGTGTGTTCCAAGATATGGGGCACCCCCGTGCAGTCGGGCGGGTTAGTCTTGAACCCAATCAGAAACACGTTGTTGGTGTCCAGTGCCAGCGCCAAGTGCAAGTGTTCGGCGCCGCTAGCGTCGTGATGGAGTTGCACCGCGGTCACCGAGTACTCGGGGATGTGGCGCACCTGGCTGACCGTGAACCCGTTGACGGCCTGGCCGATGGCGTAGGTGTCAGGGGCCGCCAGGGTCGCTAGCAGGCGGAGCCGGGGGCTCCTCAACAATCGGGCACGAAGCATCGTCGGTGGAATGTCCTCTGGAAAACTCCGATCTTTTTTCGGAGAGTTCACGCGACCTGGTGGGGGTGGCGACGAGGGGTAATGCGGTTAGAGGGGATCGTTCGGGTTAGAGTGGAATTCCGACTGAACGAGTGATATATGATGGTTTCTACGATATAAATTGATGTTGTAAACGTTTTTCAAAACAAGTTTTGGAAGTAAAGTAAGCAGTTGTTGATCAATGCGTTCGAGACAATTGTCTACAACTAAGCCATCTAGTTGATGATAACCAATATTTGGTAACTCTGTTGTGACTCAAGTAGTATAAGTAAGCGAGACAAGGTATTTGAGGGTATGACATTATAAGTAACAGTGGCCTAGATGGTCCTCCAGCCGCGGATTTGTCAGCACATCTCTCAATTCGACTTTCGACTAATTCTCCTACAGTCAAACAAATTGATGTTATGGTAGCTATCTTCATTTGCTAAACGATAGATCTGTAGATTCGTAGTTTCCCTGTATTTTTATATTCGTCTCTACCCCTAAGTTGCCTGGTATTGCCATCGGGGTTACCAGTGCGGCTTTGGCACATCGCACCCGCCATGTCCGACCAACCCTCATCTCAGCAACCAGTGGCGCCACCGAAGGCCGACACCTCTGACGCCAAAGCCAATGAGACGCTGACGATCGTCTCGGAAAACAAGACCCCCGTCGTCATCTGTATCGGCATGGCCGGCAGTGGTAAGACGACGTTCATGCAACGGCTTAACCTGACCCTCCACCAAAAGAGCACGCCCCCCTACGTGATCAACCTTGATCCCGCGGTGCTTAAGGTTCCCTTCGGTGCCAATATCGATATCCGTGACTCCGTAAAATACAAAAAGGTCATGGAAGAGTACAATCTCGGTCCCAACGGGGCCATTGTCACCTCGCTTAACCTCTTCCTGACCAAGATCGACCAGGTGATCAACTTGGTGGATAAGCGGACACTGAACCCGGACTCGAAGATTGGTAATATTATTATTGATACTCCGGGGCAGATTGAATGTTTTGTGTGGCTGGCGCTGGGGGCAATCATCACTGAGGCGTTCGCTCTGACCTTCCCCACTGTGATTGCTTATGTCGTCGATACTCCCAGAAACACTAATCCCACCACTTTCATGCTGAACATGTTGTATGCCTGTTCCATCCTTTACAAGACGAAACTTCCCATGATTGTGGTATTCAACAAGACCGATGTCCAACTGGCGGATTTCGCTAAGGAATGGATGACGGATTTCGAAGCTTTTCAACAAGCTTTAATCAATGACCGTGACGAAAACGGTGACGGGAGCGGCTACATGATGTCGCTCATCAACTCGATGTCCCTCATGCTTGAGGAATTCTACTGTCAACTTGATGTTGTTGGGGTGTCTTCGTACACTGGTTCCGGTTTCGATGACTTCCTCAAAGCGGTTGACAACAAGGTCGAAGAATACAACACTTACTACAAGGCGGAACGTGAGCGTATCCTTAAGAAGAAGGAGGACGATGAGAAGAAGCGCCAAGCTAAGAACTTGAATAAGCTCATGAAGGACATGGACATTGGCAACACCGATGCGGATGCGGATGTTGTCTCTGATAACGATGATGACGACACTCAGGGTGAAGTTCTCCGCGATGACGATGAGATTGGTCGTGTATACAACTTCCCTGAAGATCGTATGAGTGAGCTTAAGGACGACGCAGCATTGCAACAGCGCTACCAAGACGCATTTGAGGCCACTGCCAAGACGGCATCGCTGACAACCGCTGAGAACATTGCCAAGTATATTCTGCAAACCCAGCAGTAGGAGACTGAATTTCATAGTTAATTTACACGTGATCATGATAAAAACGCACTTGTATACTATTTCTATACTTTTCCATAATAACGAACTAAACTTTTTGGCGTAAACATGACACGTTGACCAAATAGGACAAATTTGCATTTTGTAGTGTATCACTGTTGGGACATTTGACTATTTTACTCCAACAAGTCCGGTATGGTGTAATGGCTATCACGGTTCGCTTTCACCGAGCAAATCAGGGTTCGATTCCCTGTACCGGAGTTTCTTTTTATATCAAGACATAATTTTTATTTCACGAAATCTAATCGATTATGGAGATTATACAATGTGTCTTTTGTACATTTACTTCCGTTTATAGTGGTTGTAGCAACAAATGGGACTTCTGTGTATCATATTGAAATGTAAAGATTGTACCTATGTAGCATGTATACCACTCTATGCGACGTCATTCGCCTGGTTGACCAACCGCAACGCCTTGTCGATATCGTACGATCCGACCCCATCCTTGAAAATCAAATGAGGCTTGTGCTTGGCCAACCAGAGGATAGTCTTGCCAAACTCGGAGTTGCACCAAGCGAACCACAGCCGGGTGTAGTCTCTCCCACCAGGGGAGTTGACGTTCACCGTTTCATGCATCAACCCAAGCCCTGCCGTCAGTTTCATCACCAACTCAAGAGCCTCAGAAATTTCCTTGTCGTCCTGAGAAGTACGAATTTTCACTAATAACGACATCGGCCATGCGTTCTGAATGCCGACGTGGGGTCCACCAATACCTTCAAAGAATGCTCCCGTAAGATAGTATGGGTTCCCTTCTTTACGAAGGATCATTCTCCGGGTATTTTGGTACACGGGATCGTCGACGGGAACGAACCCCATGTCGGGCATAGCCAAAAGCGAAGGGATGTTGGCGTCATCCATGAATACGGCTCCTCCATAACCGTCAACCTCGTATGCATACACCTTTCCGTAGACAGGGTGATCGATGATGCCGTAAGTGTTAAGACCATCGTTAATGTTTTTGATTAATTCGTCCACAACTCTCTTGATGGTGGCAAAATCAGACTTAGCTGCTCCTAAATTCTCTTGTTTCAACAAGTTCTTGCGGGTCCGCTTAAGTTCAGTTACGGCGTGGATGTTACCGGGGATGAAAAAGTGAAGGATGGTAGCGTCGTCGGAGGGGCGGAACGCCAGCCGCACGAGACCAGTACCAAAGTTCACTGGGTTACCCACACCACCTAAGGGGAGCGTCTCCAGGCCGATATCGGTCCACCGCTTGAACGAGTAGTAGTGTTTAAGTGCCCGTCCGCTTTCTTCATCAAACAGGGGTACGCTTTCCCGCTTGATCACCACTAACACTTTCTCAAATGCTTGCCACCACAGGGGGTCCATAAACAGAGTGTCGCCTCCCAGGTTTTCGTAGTAGTCGTTGCTGAGAGTTAAGAAACTCGCCAACGAGTCAATCTCATACTTACACTCAAACACCTGATTCCAGTTGGGAGGGGGGAATACGTTATCCTTAGCGGTATTACCTTTGTGGATACCACTACCAGGAGGCGGGTGGAAGGCATTGCAGTAAGGGCTGACGTTGATGTAGAACGCCTGGGTGTGAATCGCCCCCACCATGAGCCGCGCCAATTTGGGATCGTGCTTGACAAACGGCTGGTACACTGCCAATTGACGAGCGGCGTCACGGAGCCATTCAGCATGGATGTCGCCTGTAACTACAAACGTGTGAGGTGAGCCGTCCTGGGCGCTTTTATCAGTGTGCCACAAAATCGTCGTGTCCAACGTGTTAGGCAAGCAATTCTCTATGAGCCGACCCAAATCAGGTGACAGCACTTTCGCTTTCAAATCCTCAATCACCCGTTCCACTGCTGGACTGGAAAATGTCCGGCATTTAGGCGGCGGTCTCATAAACGGGTAGTTGTAGTCCCCCGGCTCAATCGGCTTATGAGGGTATTTTGAGTACTCGACATAGTCAGGACATTTACCCGCTAGTTTAGACAATTTGCTTTGCGGCGACGATGACGACGACAGGCCCAGCGACGCCTGCTGCCTTGTTGCCATTACATAGACAAGAAGGACAATTGACGCCACCAATAGCGCGATCCTCTCGGGGCGTACCCGCATTCCGTTTATCATGACCATGAATTATCAATCAGTATGTTTCAAGAAAAGAATTGGCGTGGATCAGTGAGGTAAATAGGGTAGCAGGTACCGAGATTGTTAGCCGTGGTTGGTACGGTTTGGTGGCCGAAAGTGTCTGCAGGATGCGAGCCGCACGGTGAATGTTTGCCGACCAGGGGGTAGAGTAAGACAAAAAAAAAAAAAAAAATTAGAGNGTTTGCCATTGCTTAAGCAGTTACTTAAGCAAATTCCCCACGTAGAATGAGGTAACTGCCGGGGCTCATATTTTAGACACAGGGTGACACTGCCCCAGCAATGATACTAAAAACAATCAGAAAATTATGAATATTTGACGAGTCGATTGCTCCACAAAGTCCTGGCTCCAAAACTTGCTCAACATACGTAGTATCTAATACGAGCTCCCGTGGTGATATCGGTGCGGCTGAAACTCGCGACTCACTATATCCCCACCCACGTGTATGACTAAAGGCCTCGTGTCCAGGTCAGCACAGCCTGACCAGCGACCGGTGGCGGCGTTTTGCGCCACCACTACTCTGTAGGGTGACTGGAGTAGCAGTATCACGTGTGTCGTGGCTCGAAACTCCGCTCGTTGGCCCGCCCCGTACTTTTATGTCGGCGCCCGTGCGCTACACACCCCCACATGGTGTGATATTCGCCGCCCACCTACCCTCCAAAACCACGATGCAAACGCTCCCTTACGAGCTCCTCGACTGGATCTACTCCAGTCTCGACGTGCCGCTGGTGTGCCGGTTATACGCGGCGTTCCCCGGCCACCAGTTCACCGTCCCCGCCGGCGCCATCATTTGCCGGACCCCGATCCAGGTGTCACACGACGTCGCCAGCGATAGCATCGACTTCGACACGTTGAGCCAGCTACCTCCTTGTGAAGCTCAGGTCAGGATCCTGCCGCTGTCGTGGCTTGCTACTGCTGATGAGCTTAACCGAGTGAAGCCTCGACACTTATCTTTAGTGTACCATGACGAAGAGTTTGGTATTATGGGTCGACCGTTCTGGCAGGTGGCCGACTTATCTCGGTACCACGGCCAGATCCACCTGTTGACGTTTACCGATGCGGTGGTGGAAGTGGAGCGGCTTCCTCGCACTTTGGCTAAACTCCATTTGATCAATGGTGAAGTGCACGGAGCGGATAAATTCCACGAGTTTACTCAACTTGAAGAGCTTTTCATCCACTGTGAGAACCGTCGCCATCAACGGCTAGCCATTCCTCCTCACGTTACGCGGCTACGCACTTCATTTGACTGGATGTACTTGGACCACACTCGGTATAACCACGAACCAGATGCCGTCACCGACATCCCTTGGCACCAGTTCAAATACCTCCACACCGAGGTGGTGCCTAAAGTGAAATGCCTCGATAATGTTGAGGAATGGGTGATTAATTCACCACCTCCAGCAAAGATCTCGTTAATTGACATCGAGTGTCCCAAGCTCGAACGAGTAACGATCGAAAAAGGGTTCTATCTCGGGTTTCTCGAATTGTCGCTGGTGTTTACCCACCAACAAATGGCTCAGCTTACGGTGCTTGAAGCTCCGGAATACATCATGCCTGACGTCAAGTTGTTACCACTGCTCCGCAAGTTAGCCATTGCCACGCAAGAGAAAGTTACTGAGGACATGGCTCTTCCCCCTCAGGTTGAGGAATTGCTGCTTTACACTGACTCTATCGTCGTTGAAGGGGTGCCGTCACAAATCAAAAAGTTTGCCATAAACTACGCACAAAGCTCCCACCGCCGCAGTTCGGTGAACGGGAAAATCACCATCGCCCTGTGCACGCTACACTCGCTCACCATTGAAGGCGGCAATTTCGTGTCGTTTGTCGAGTTGTGTATTTCGTGTCCTAATCTCCACTGGCTCAACATGCGGTTGAAAAACGATCGGTTCATCGTCGACGCCCCCGAACTTGTGCTGGTCACATATCAGGGGAACTGTCCTCACTGGTTTGACACCACCCAATACCCGCGGTTGGCCCATGCCACTCTCGTCCCTCCATAAAAATAGTAGAAGGGGGATGCTTCATAATAATGCAAAGTTATGTACAGATTTTTCCCGTTCCTCCTTCAACAGGACTCGGATCCCCGGCGGGAACGTCAAGTAGACACACTGAGGTCCCATCGACACCTCGGTGAGACTCATCGCCCCAAACATCTTCATCGCTTGCCCCACTGGCAGTCGTGGACTCACTTGGCTGAGCAATCGCTCATACGACAGTGCCAGATCAGGCACTGACGTTAACTCCTCGGCAAAGAACTTCGCCGTGTCGTTATGAGTGGTCAGCACTCTTACGCCACAGACAGCAAATTCCGGGTACCATTCGGGGTCGCCGAGTACAGTGATAAGCCCAGCAATGTCAAAGTTAAAGTGTTGAACATCAATCATATGCCAACGACTAAATGAAAGATTATAAGGAAGGGTATCAGGAAGCGGCTTATAGTCAAGCTGATGGTATATTTGGCGGTTAGCTTTGAGGTATCGCACGAATTGTTCCGGCAGCTCCCGGGTGTCGGAAGTGCCGTCACTGTCTGCTACTTTCCGGAAAAACCGAGGTTCAAGGCGAATGAGCTGAGTCATGGCATCGGCTTCAGCTTGTTTAGGGTCATCGTACTGTTTCCGAATCAGGTTCCGTAGCTGACGAAGATTATTCTCTTCGTACATGGTACACCCATCAGCAAACCGACTAATCTGAGATGCCAACAGCGCTAGCCCCACGTCTAGCTGGTCAAGCAGGTGTTCACTGAATAGCCGATGTCGCTGGCGAATAATGAGGGTCATAGGATGCGGATTATGATAAACTTGAGCGGTTTCGGGTTGGGGGAACTGGTCAAGGTAGGTGAGGAGGTTGGCACTGTATTGCGAGTGGATGGGGTCCTGGCGTCGGCGAGCGGGTTTTGCTCGTTCTATCCCGTTTAAAGGGGTGCCAAATAGTAGATCCATATATGGTTTGGTGATGGGATCACTAGCGTCAGCGTACCCTTTCCCACTGAGTAATTGGTTCCGAAGCCAGTGTTGATGGCCCGCCAGTTCTCGGACGCCCATAGCGTATTCAGCGTAGGAGCCTGCCTTCCGCTTGCCCACCTCCTTCACGTATAGTCGCAGGGCTTCCGCCAAAGCCTGCTTGATCGCCGACATTGTTGTCGGGAGTTTTTTTGGTGGTGGGTCGTAGGTATCACTGGACCCTTAAGCTTGAGGATGAGGTTCGCTGGTTAGGCGCGCTGGTCTCCACTCATCCCGTTGTCTAGCAGTATCATTGCCGTCGCCAATTCTATTAAATCAATACCCTACTACCAATGTTATCCACTGGTTTCAGATCCTTGCTTGTTGCTGGTGCTCGTATGCTGAGAGTGTCAGCTGTCCGTACAGTGCCGGTGGCCCTCACTAGACGCCATCAGTGGCGCCCTGTGCTCAGCCAACGGTTCCAGCTGGGCACCACGGCGCTGATCCAGGGAGAGAAGCCTCAGCTCATGATTGCCTTTACCTGCAAAAAGTGCAATAACCGCTCGTCACACTTATTTTCCAAACAAGCGTACCTCACTGGATCAGTGATGATTGAGTGTCCCGGGTGCCACGCCCACCACTTGATTGCTGATCACTTGGGGATCTTCAAAGATAATAAGTTTGACTTGCAAAAGTATTTGCAGGATAAGGGTGAGAATGTGGGAGGTTTGGGGGACTTGGTATTTGAAGATATCCCTGAGGATATGAGAGGCACTCTTGGTCGCTACGCTAAGGATGCTCCTGAAGAGTACCAGGATGCTGAAGAGTCTAACCACGAACTTCCTCCTGCTAAAGATAAGTAGACACCTTTAGAATACGACGATATGAACTCATATTTACCAAATATGTTTATAAGATTAAATGAGGACGAGAAAATTTCGGTCTCAAGTGAACACTAGATAGATGCGGATCAGAGCAAATTCACTGATATAACTTTATAATGGAATTTAATCTAGTAGTCCTTCTTGTCTTGGTGTTACCATCTTTGCGGCGACGAGCGCGGCTACGAAAAGTTGATACCCATGTTCCGCCTGATCCTCCGCCAGCCCCGGGTGTGGGCGCCGGCACGCCACTATCTCCGGCTCAATTCGTCGCTTGCCGCCAAGTACGAAGCCAAGTTGGCCGAGAAAGCTAAGCAATTAGGCCTCAAAGACGTCGAAGAGTTGAAGCAACACTTGAAGGATGAGATCGAGGAGAAGAAGAAACAGATGAACCACGTCGACCCTTTAAAAGAATTAGAGGAGTTTGAGCGTCAACAGCAACAGGAATACGACCAGGACCGCCAGAGAATCACCAAGGACCGGGGTGCCGTCGATCCCGACGCCCCCAAGTTGCCGTATAAAACGCTTGATCTGTACATCGACGCTGCCAAAGTTAAGGGATTACCGTTAGATGATGTTGAGGCGATCTGGAGAGCTCGTTGGTCTAGTAACGACCGCAGTTTGCATGCGGTGGTGAAAGCTGAGCTGTTTATGAAGATGTACGCTAATGCGTTTAAAAACCCCAGCTTTATCCTCCCTGTGCCTAAGGGTGAGGATGGCTACGAGATGAACTTTGTCCAGTGGTCGTTCCCTGGTCCTCAGACCACTCATTGCATGGTGACGACGGTGGCGGAATACAAATTGCACAAGGAGTACGCTAAACCCCACACCACGTTGGAGTTCCACCAGGAGCTTATGCCTGAGCTTGGCGTGGTGCTTATGAACGGTCACGTCGATAAGGACTCGCTGGTGTCGATGGACGAGGCCCACTTGACCGTGCTCAACATCCAGAGATTCTACCTGGGCGATGACGAGGCCAAGTTGCAGTTGTTGCGCCTGTTCACCGCCGGCGACGAGAACTTCGACATCAAAAGATTAGTCGAGGAGTCCACCAGCGTCTAGGGAATCCTCGAATTAGTATATAGCCAAGACAGTCGCTGATCGTAAGTATGAGTATATAGTTTGTTTTTTCTGAAATGATTAGATTGATCTAGATACCCAAAAATCGGCCCGGCATTTTGCTGGGACCATCTAGACGAATGCTATTTGATGTAGAACCTGGCTTTGCGTCCATTCGAAGCTACGGGCTTTGTCGACCAATAACAGAATCGCAAACCAGCTTTGTCTTCGCGACAATTTTTCCTGATTGAGTCGGCCCACTTCAAGACGACATTCGTATACTGTAGATGAGAATTGACGATGAGGAATAACGTTACGGAAATTTAATAGGTTTCGAGTAGCTAGTAGCGGCTAACTGTCATTGATAGATTTACACGTGAAACATGGCCAACACTTCACGGGCATAGAGATTGACACATCGTGACAGTGAGATTTCATCGTCTCGTGTTGACGATCAGGTATGCTTAAGAGCACCACGAGATGTAGCACACCCCCCGACGAACCGTATAAATTCTGGGGGAAATACAATTACGTAGATATCTCGAAGAAGAAGCTAATTTCATTCAATCTGCTGACCACCGTTTTATCAGGATATTCCGAATTGTGTTTGTGATGGTGATCTGTGTTGTGAGCCCCGCGCCCCTCATACAAACGCAAACTCAAGGAGAGTGCACCCCATCTCCCATTGCAAATATGGCGTCGCCGGAAGATCACCCGCCGCTAACCACATCGGGCCCCTCGCCCGAACTCGACGGTCGGTCGCCGCTGAGAATACCACCCGCGGAAGCCGACTACTCGCCGCTGTCGGAGTTCAAGCTCCAACACTACACACCCACCCTGCCCCCTCAGGGCGACACCAACGGCCATGAGCTCCCTGATTTCCAAGTGAGCACCGTGAAAGTGGTCGAATATCAGCCGGGGCAAAAAGTCCAGCGGCTAGGACGCCCTCGGCGCCACCTCGTTGGCCATGAAGGCCCCACCAAGCTGGAAAAGGAGCCGGGGGCGGCGCTGAAACCAGCCGACGACGAACTGGGACCCCTCGACGTTTCATCGGGGTTACAAGTATCTGATAAGCTGAATTCAGTCAAATCTACCACCACCACTCCTCGTAAACGGATGGCTCAGTCGCAGTTGGATGTGGGCAGTGGACTGGTGGAAATTGCCGAAACCAAGCGGCCTCGGCGCACCACCAGACTCAGCCAAAAGGCTAGAGAGGCTCAAGCGAATAATGCGGCTGCTCAGGAGCTTGAAGCAGCTCCGGCACCGGTGGAAAAGCCGGTGCTGAAAACACCTACAAAACTGGCGGTGAAAACCCCGTCGAAATCTACAAAGCTGACAACGAAACTGACTACGAAACTGGCGGAAAAAGTGGCCGTCAAAGCCGAACCCACCGCTGAAGCCCCTACTAAAGGCGTACCCACTGAAGCTGAAGCTGTGATCAAACGGGAAGAGACTTCCCCTCCCTCACTGGCGCCGCTGGAGACGAAATTTCGCGTCACTCCCGCCCCTCCCACTCCCCTTAGCTTTGGCAGCGTGTCTCGCACCGGGTTGACCCCGAGAGTGGAGAATAAGCTTTGTCGCCAGCTCCCCGGTCCCGTCACTGGTGTCCACTACGACTTATACGATGATAACTTCATCAACAAACCGCTGGTGACAGGAGAAGGGCTTGACGCTGTGACCAAACAAATTGCCGGTGGGTTCACTGTGACACCAGCGAAATACGCCGCGGACATTGTCTACATCCTTGAGTTCCTCAATAAGTTTCGGGATATCATTGGCATCGACGGACTCAGTCCGCAACTGTTCGAAAAGGGACTTGGTCTCACCTCCAGACCTTCGCGTCAGCTGAAGTTTACGGCGCTGTTTGTCAGCCCTGACATGCAACTGGTGTTCCTCAAGTTGTTGGCGTTGGTACTCAACCGTAAGAAGGAAGTGGTGTCGCAGGCACTGGCAATCATGGAGCTCCGGCCGCAGTCGGTGACTTTGGGGCTTGCCAAAGAGTGGAAGCGTACGGTGGTGGTGAAAGTTGACCATGAAGGTAAACTGGTCGAGGTCGACGACAACGGCTTCAATCAACCGTTGGCGCTCAATGACCTTGTGGACGAGAGTCGTCCCGACTTGATTCCGTTACAATCGCCCAATCTTTACCGCCACTACATCGAGTATAACCCGTTTGACGACCCTGAGTTTGAGCAGGAAGGGTTGGCGATGCTTCTGCCCGAAGACCGGCTCATCATGTTGAGAACTTTGGTACACTGGGCCATGGCGCAACTGGACCAAATCAGATCAATCATCAACTCCGAATACCAGACATTCGAAATGCTGGGGGACAAGGATACTTTATACGCCGCTCGTATCGTGTTGCTAGGTCCGCAAAATTGTGAAGAGATGAAGAAGGAAGCTGAAGTTAAGCTCAATCGGCGGAAAGCAGAAGAGGCGGAAAAGTACGTCGACCCTACCCTGAATCCCCTCGATCACGGGTTACGATTGCGGCTCGTGGAAGGGTTTGCTGGTGATGGTGGGGCGTTTATTGGTCGCTTCTACATCAGTGGTATGCTTGATCCCAACACTGGAGGCTTAGCCTCGATGGACACTATGCGCAAGGTGTGGGAAAACCCCGAATCCAGTGGGCCGCAAACACGTCGTCGTCGGGGTGTGGCGTTCAAATTATATGTTCAGGACGTCCACAAAATGTTGAACCGAGCTTACACTAACGATGGGCTTGAGTTTGACGCCAATGGTAATGAAGTGGCGCTGACGGTGGTGGATCTGGACGAACACACTGAGTGGTACGAGGTGGCGCTGAACCTGGAAGAGTTGCTGCTGTTTGTACACTATTTGAGTGAGGTATTAGGACATGACAAGGGGAAAAATGGCTCTGCTGGTGACGCCGATGAGAAAGTAACCTCACTACCATACACGTGTGGAGTGTACTCGCTGTTGAGCAATCTCCATCGTTACTTGAGCCACTTGTTGCCAGTGTTGCAACATAATGAAGTGCCGACGTGATTGATTTTAGTTCGGCAAATTGTATATTATCGATATAGAGACGTGCATAATCGAATTGGCAACAATTGTAGTGAATTTGAAGCTCTATTAACGTCTGTTATACTGTCACTTTCGCTCTTTACGTATCAAATTTGCGTGTCTGTACCAAAAGCAGTAAAAGTAGCGTGTACTAACCGAAAATCGTTTTTTCGGTTCTCCATTGTTTGACGCAAAAAAGACACGGCGAGCTCCTTTGTGTTACGTAAAGAGTACGCTTCTGATTATTCAGCATCCTGACAAATCGACCCACATTTAGTGTCGTAGACAATATCAAATAAAGTAAGATATCTCGTAAAACTACTATCGGTCCACGTTCATCTACAACTCAATCGACAAAGCTTTATTACGACATGAGATTCCAATCCACAAGTACTTTCTAACCGCGTGATTGTTTCATTTCCCACTGCGCTATAACCCATCATTCTGTGGTCGCACCATATGCCCACCATGGACAGCCCAGCAACCCCCGAACACCCGCCGCCTGACGGCAACATTCCTGACTTCCCTCAGGACTTCGACGACGATCTTGATCTCAATCCCGAACTCTACGATGCTAGCGACACCGAGGAACCACCATCGACGGGTGTGTCGCAATTGGTAGACACGTTCACCACCCTGACCGAGTTGGCAATTGACCATGCCAAGCTGCAGTTTGTCACTGAGCCGGTGGTACTCAGTGGCGGGCAGGTGTCGCAGTTCATTATGGATATCGACGCCCAGATTTTAGCGGTGCAGCGGCGATTTATTAAGAGTCAGGCCGGTGAGCTCGAGTGCAGTGTTTTCGAAATGATTGACGGATTTAATCCAATTATAGCGTCAATTTGGACCACCGTTACTCAGCGCAACCGGCTATTCGGTCAACAAGACTACTTTATTCGCATATTAGGGCTTTTTGAAGATATCTTAGCCCATTTCCGTCGCCCTTTTGGCACCGTTGATGTCAGCCGCGCTCTTCCTGCTTCCGTGTTGACGCAAATGCTAAAGTATTTCACTTTCTTCCAGAGTCTAGACGTGTACTTGTCGATTTTTATCGATGGCTACGATGGGCCCCAGCAGAAACGCCATCAAATGAGCCGGACCGAGCTCGTTCGGTTGGTGCCGTTAGTAAATCGGGTGCGGATGGTGGTGGCGGCGCAATTAGGTCCGTTTATGGAGAAGTTGGTGTTTGTTGAGGATGAGACCTACGCCAGCTTGCGTCAAGTGTTGGACATTGAGCTCACGCGGGTCTTCGAAGGCGTGCTCGATCGCACCAACTCTTGAGTTACCGGTCTGTGTTTTCGCTCCGAGGTCGGAGTCGCATTTTGCACCCGCCACGAAAAAATGATTTATCAAGTAGCTCCATATCATGACGCTAATGCTTAAAGCCGTGAGATCGACGCTGGTACGGGCGTTACCCCAATTGCGGGCAGCCTACTCGTCCAATTTTGGTTTCGACAAGAAGCCGGGCCCTCCTCCTTTGCCCAAGGAGCAACAGGAAGAATTTGAACGGCTCCAAAAGATTGCGGCGTCGCAAGCAGCAATCGAAGAATACAATGCTGAAGTGACGGGCGAAACCAGTGACAGCGGTCCCGTGTTGCCTAAGCTGGATATTGGCACGTTCATGTATAACCACACCATCCCTGAGTTCGAAGGGGATGTTAACCCCAAGACCGGTGAAGTCGGTGGTCCCAAGCAGGACCCTATTCGCCACGGCGACTGGCTGTTTAACGGCCGCGTTACTGACTTCTAAAAAGTAGCTATATCATCATTATCATCCTCTATGCGTATACGAATTCATGACACACGTTACACCGCTCACCACTATAACTGTCCACCAACGCCAGTGTGAGCGGGTAGGCATCGCGCGATGTTTGATCCGTTGGATCTCTTCACGGCAGTCAAACCCCGCGACGAACCTGACAAAGCTGAGTTGCCGGAGATCAGTACTGATGTTGATGATGTGTCTGAAGTGATTGACGATAAAAGTGTGGGTGTTCATATACTCGACTTTCCCCTGTTGCACTTACACCCACCCGCAAGTGTCTTGAGGATACTATTGGAGGTAGTGGCACCCCAGTACGTGATTGACATTCGGGAAGACTCACATGAATCAGTGGTGGAGCCAAAGTTGTTATTGTCGCAGTCTCAGCAATGGAATGAAGGGTTACAATGGATGGCAGCTCATGACAACCGGTTTGGTACGGAGAAGGAGATGACCACGCTCATGGAAGCCAGTGATCAGTTACGACAACAGGATAGTGCTGGTTACAACGGTTACATGACCAGGATTGTGTCTAGTCCTCTTGATTGGCTTCAGGAGGATGATGCTGACGATATTCGCCAATTGGCCAGTAAGCGACTTCTGGAGAACTGTGGTCGTACTGCGCTTCCCGATATCACTCGAACGGTAATTATTACTGATGAGTATCGGTTTAAGCTTTTTGAACCGGCCCTTACCAGTGACAATCTCGGACTTAAAACCTGGGGGTCGCTGTTGATCCTCGCTAAACGCTTAGTCGCTATTGACCTCCCTTCAGAGGACATTCTTGAGCTTGGTGCCGGCACTGGATTGGTGGGTATGATGTGTGCTGCCAAGGGGGCTCGGGTAATGCTTACTGATCTTCCTGAAATTTGCGAGAATCTTCAGCGTAATGTTGAACTCAATCAGCTCGATTCAAATGCTCAAGTGTATCCGTTGGACTGGCGGGACCCCTCGTCGTTCATTGCAAAGCATGGCGATATACAATACCTGATGGTGGTAGTGGCTGATCCCATCTATTCGAAGCATCACCCAGAGTGGGTAGTGGGCGCAATTCGTCAATTTTTGAAGTCTGGAGGTACGCTCTTGATTCAAGTGCCATTGCGAGAGAAGTTCGAGGAAGAACGAAATCTTCTATGGCAACTTTTAGCTGATGGAGGTGAGCTATTGCTGACAGATGTTGAAATCAGTCTCGATACTGATTGGGGAGAAATGGCGTACATGTGCCGACAATATCGATGGTATTAGTGTTATTATAGATATTGCTGGTATAAGTGGTATTATAAATGTCGACGTTACCGACAATGTCTTCGGTATTAATGAATAGATATATGACGAAACTGCTCGCGAGGTGGATGAAGTCTCCTAGCTCATTCAAATTTCCGGTTTCTTGTCAGGGTAGAGACGGCGAATAAGGTCAACCGCTCGCGGCGTCAATGCCTGATAATCAATAAGTTGCTGTAATCTTTGTTCCACAGTATTATAGTAGGTGATAAGTCCATTTTCAAGAAGTGCTCCTGTGCACTGTCTAATCAAGTCAATGTGGCTCGTCAGCAGTGGCAGCAAATCCACCAGCAACGCATGCCATTCTGTAACACATATCAACACTCGATCCATGTTCGGGCGCCAGTATACGTCGTCAGGTATGTTTTGACACATACTGTCAAGAAGCTCTTCATTGGCCTCGGCAAACTCGTTCAAATTATCGTGAAAAGTATACTCTCGTGCTACTGCCATCGAGTCGTACGGCGCTACTGCCATCGATTCATTTTGCAGCGAGAGCTTCGAGTCATCCCATGCCACCAATTTTGCGTCCCCGATCTCGATGACGTCGTCATCGTCATCATTATCATCGAGATTATCCAAGATATCAGAAATGATGGGATCAGGAAAATTCCACCCCAGTTGAGTGCGAATGAAGTTGGCTATCTGTCCCGCACGGTTATCTGCAATTGACGGGATAACCGCGTTAGCTTGTTGCAAAAGCTCGACAAATGCGGGATCGTCGATACTAGGCAAGTTGTGAATATCATCCGCTTGCGAAGTGGAGACATGAACAGGTGCTTGCGCCGGATCGACAATTGCGAGTTGCGTTGATTGTGAATTTGGCGGAGAGTCTTGCGTTGCTTGTGCAACAAAGAGATCTGAACTTTTTTCTATGGCAGCATCCGGAAAGGCATCTTCTTCCTCAGCTTTAACAACGATCATCAGAGAATCGGGCGTATTCTCCGAAGATGTGCTATCAAGTATCACAAAGGTTTTAGGTTTGTCATCAATGGTGATGCCACACGATTGGGCAATCTCTTTGATCTGATCGAACAGCAACTCTTTAGAGAAGCGATTATGAATGAAAGAATCGACTCGATACAATGCGTGTGAGCCGTCAAAGTCACCCATTTTGGCTTTAATAAGCACTTCTCGCTCGATGTTAAGTAGCTCAAGCCGAGAGAGGTTGGCAGGTTTGCGAGCTTTAGCTCTCAGAATGGCTGAAGCATGAGGGTCTGTCGCCGCCACTTGGGACAGAATAAGGTTGGTGGTGGTAGTCTCGTTATCGTGGCTCACACTGGGGCTATGAACAGATTGTGGGGCCGCCTGCGGCATCTTGTTTGGTGACAGCTGGAGATCAAGCAGCGACGATTGCGTAGCTTCCACCTCAACACGCGGGGTAGACGCTACATGTGGATAGGGGAATGACGACGATGGTGCAACTTGAGCAGGGGGCGGCGGTGCTGACATGACTTGTGAATCCTCTTCATCAGAAGACACCGATGCGTGCTCTACGATAAACCCCACCAGAGCTTTCTTGACTGTTGATTGTGTGGATTCCACCACAACGCGATTCATTTCGACCATATCAACGGTGGACTCTGTTGCAAGTTCTTTTGATTCCTCCACGGGCTGTCGTTGCGTGGTGTCCTCCGAAGATTGCTCTTCTCTCACCTGTTGTTGGGGTTCCTCCCGAGATTGCGTCTCTATCACCTGTTGTTGGGGCTCCTCCCGAGACTGCGTTTCTATCACTTGCTGTTCGGGTTCCGCCGGAGGTTGCTCACATACATCAATATCCATAGAAGTATTACTGCTGGCTTCTTCGGATAGTGGTGGTGGGGGAGGAGGTGGTGGAGGTGGTGGCGGTGGTGGTGGCGGTGGGTTGGAACGCGTCGAAGCAACTGACGTGCGGGGTCTTTTGAAGGCCAGCTCCCCTGTATTGAGACCATTATCGACGTCCAAGACCCACTCTTCCTCAAATGACTCAGCCCAATTGCGCTTAAAATGCGGCAATTTTCGGGACCGAGGAGGACGAAGTACTGAGCCGTCAACTATACGGTATTTTTCAATAAGCTTCTTGGCGTGATCGAGATTTCCTATCGGCTCAGTAGGAGAACCATAGAGTCGTAGCAAGAAATCGCGATAAAGGACGCCCACATCCATCTCACTCACAGTCTTCAGATAGCGCTGGCGACATATTTGTACAGCGTCGTTGATCCGAGCACGCTCACACTCTGGCTCGTAGGGGATCTCAGCATACACTCGATCAAGAGCTTCGCGAAAAGACTCTCCTTTGAACCCATAGCACGGGATAAGGCCATAATGACGCCAAAGAAATGTAGGAAACACAAACTCATCCACTTTGACTCCATATCGTGCAAAATTTGTCTGAGCAATTTTCTGGCGCTGATAAGCACTGTGCCCATTAACGTAGGCATGAAACAATACATCAACCATTTCCGTCCCCCAGTGAGTCAATCCCATCCATTGGGGGAGGTATGGAGCCGGACTCCTCACCCTTGGCACAGTTTGCAGCGTTTGTTGCTGATTATGTATCACCGGCATTTTTGAAGCCGCATATCGATCTGCCACTGCTTCGTGAAAGTCACTTGCTCTAGTGCTTGCAGCAACCGTTCGATGTTCATTTGAGTTTGGGTTCGGGGGAATGTCGCCAGTTTGTGGAGTCAGCGATCGTCCATAATACTCAGGTGAGCTTGACCGAGGTCTGAGTGGATTAGCGGTATCATTATGCTCAAATCTCAGCAGTTGTGTTGCTTGAGGGGATGACTTGGCTTCTGATGCGACATTCAGCTGAGCATTGGGTTGGGTACTTCGTGGATCACTAGGCTTTGCAGAGGACTCGGCGGTAGACTTGGACACAGGAGGTTGAACCACGGGTTCGGTAGCTGACTTATCGGCGAGCTGTGCAGTTCTGTTACTAGCTGGCTTCGTGGTTGGCTGGACAGTCACCTTCTCGGCTGGTTTCGCGACTGACGTCGCACTTGTTTGGGCAACATCATTACCTGATGGCTTCGAAGCAGGCGGAACAACAACCTCGATAACGGGTTTCGCAATTGACTTGTTAGCATCTATATTGGCTGTTTCAGCGACTGGATTGACAGTATTTTCAACAACATATTTGGCAACCGCTTGTGGGGAAGAATTAGTAGGAGACTTGGTGGCGGCCCGCGATATTGACTTGTTAGCCAGTCCTTCGACGGACTTGGCTCGGCTTGTACCGGAATTAGCTGCTTCTGGCGGTGGGGGTATCGAGGGACTTTCGGTGGATGCTGTAACCACCAGAGCCGCCAGCGACGCTGATGTTATAGAATTGGGGGACATCGAGGACAACTGGGGGGCGGATTCAGTGGGAATAGATGGTGGTGGTAGCTTGGGACCAGAAGATATGGTGCCAGCAGACAGCGGCACCGATGCCGAAGATGTCGACGATGCTGAGGGTACGGGTGACAAAGATCGCGATTTTCGTAATCGTATAGACATTCGTGCGGTCTCTCGAGCATTTTCGTAGATATCTCGTCGAAGTTTAGTCGTTATCGAATTAGCCTCTGCAAGAAATTGGTGGGGTATTTTGCGTTCGATGACCTTTATCTGCTTAGCCAATGTGTCGAACAAAACTTGGTCTTGCCGATTAAGTTTGTAATGGCTTTCGTTGATCTCGGTTTCGAGGGCGTGGTATTGGTAGCGGAGTTCGTCCCATCGCAGCACAAGAATGTAGACGGCTTCGAGGTCGGCGTCGCGCTCAAACAGCGCCAGTAGCAGGCTCCATGTGGCCTCGAGCTCTCGTCGAGTATCCTCGGCGTACTTATATCGCTTTTCGCCGACAGCGGTTCCCCTAAACCGGGTCATGGGGAGGCGAGAGTCGTCTGGTGGTAAGGGTGCGCGCGGTGTAGAATAATACGCGCGCCTTCTGAACGGTCGCAGACTAGAGGGGGTCGACGGCGCCATTGTATCCGAGTAGTGGGGGCAGGTGAGTCGGAAAGATTGTGTCTCTGGTAGTCAAAATAAGCGATCGAACTTTGGTGGCAATGAAGGTGTATATATATACTATGTATAACTTGGCGTGTTTATGCGCGACTGGTTCCTGGCGTGTTTCAAATTAACCGAAGAGCGCAAGTCGGATTTATGAGTGGGCTCTAAAGTTGTCATCAAATTGACACCCCTAGAACAGATTATGGAGGGGAATAATAGCACGCCTGGCGTCTTTTCTCGGAGTTCCAATTGTAAACGAAAATTACTAAAAGTTGTGAGACCGCGTTCGAGTAATTTTAGGGCATCACCAGTAGTCCAAGGTGTATGTAGATCTATCGGTAAACTGAATGCTTAATGAAACAATTTGTAATTCTCAAAACCAATCCTCCTTGAGTTGCGCTATTCTAGTTATTATTGCCTACCTGCATCGGTGTGTTTAGTGTGGGATCAGTTGATGCATGTACCACCCACCACTTCTGATACTTGTGATTAATAAGTTAGTAGCTTTTGTTCATGATGAATTCATCTCGAATGCATTCGAATGAAGAACCCCCAGCCTATAATCAAGAGTATGCTTGACGAATATTGTAATTAGTGACTTCATGACTCGCCTCAAACTCAAATGAAAAGAATAAATCGCTCTTTTGAACAGAGCCCAGTATAGAACTAAACATCGAAACAATTAACCACTTTGAAAATGTAACATGACCACTTCTATTCATTCCTCGACTTCCACGGCACGTCCCTCGAGTGAACCGGGTCGCGCGCGAACTTTTCCATCCCACCCCCCAATCTGTCAACGACGATGCTGCAACCGAGCCAAGCACAAAAGGCGCCGGCTCCACCGGTTGGAGCGACGCCCGGAGTGTCGTACACCCCTACAGACCTCAACATCCCCCCTTATCTCTACGACAAAGTGCCGTCGCTCTCGTTGTATAAGCAACTCAAGGACCGCGAACGTGAGATTGACTTACTCATCAGTCGCAAGGCGTTGGACTTCCAAGCGATCCAGCAAAAGCTGTTACACCCTCTGAACATCCCTTCGGAGACCGGGATTTTGCGGGTGTTCGTCTACAACACCTGTGACCACCAGCCATGGCAGAAGAACTCTAAACAAGGCGAACCGACGTGGACGTTGCGAGTTGAAGGTCGATTCATTGCCGACAACCTGGCAACTACTTACCCCGTGGACCAAGTGAAGTTTTCGCTGTTTTTGCTGGCCATTTCCATCGACTTGATCCCCAATGAACACTACCCTCAATGGACTAATTCTCAACAAAATGTCATTGAATGGCGTGAAGACCCCCGCGACAAAAACGCCGGGTTTGATGGGATTGACGTCAAGCGTCAAGGAATGTACGATGTCGAGTGTAAGATCGCCCTTTTGGTTAAGCAACACTCGCCGTTGCCTAAGTTCGCTCTTTCACCGCAATTGGCTCAATTCGTGGGTATGCAAGAAGCCACCCAGCAAGAGCTCATGTACACCATTTGGCAATACGTGATCTACAAGGGTCTCTTCAGCAATACTGAAGCCATGACTAAAGTGCCAGTAGTTTCGCTGGATATTGTTCCTGATGAAGAAGAGGATCAATTGACGGTGGTCAGATGCGATCCCGTTCTTAAAAAGTTGTTGGGTGTCGACGCATTCAAGTTTGGTGACTTGTACAAGATCTTACAACCTCATTGTCGTCCTCGCCAACCGATGATGGTTGAATACACCGTCAACACTCGCAAACTGACCACTCTTGGTGATGTGGTGATCGATATCCCCATTGAATTGCCGCTTAACATGTCCAAACAGCAACAAGAGGTGCTCGAATTCAACAAGAGAGCGTTTGAAAATTTGACCAACGCTGACGCCACCATCGATCAACTCAACCAAAAAATCTCGCAGGCGATCGTTGGTTTGCAAAATGCCAACACTCGTGAAGTTTTCTACAGAGAATTGAGCGAAGATCCGGCTCAGTTTATTGACCAGTGGTTGCGCACGCAACTGGAGACGCTCAAAGCACTTAAGAGTGACGAAGGTTACAACGAGGATGTTGTTAGACGCGCACAATTCTTCGAAGATAACGAAGATTTGATTCGTGAAAAGATCAACTTGTTATTAGGGACAAATCGCTTTACTTAAAATCTGGTGTTCAAAACACACCAATGTATTATTAATATGACATGACAACGAAACTAGGAATTAGCTATGTAAATCAAAAAAAAAAAAAAAAAAAAAAAAAAACNGAAAAAATAAACGACCTCGGGGAGGATTGAACTCCCGATCTTGCGATGTCCTTAAGAAGTAACAGTCGCACGCCTTAACCACTGGGCCACGAAGTCATTTTTGGCTAGAGTTTCATTAGGGCAATCAGCAGTCTATAGCAATATGGTTGTTTTTGAGTCTGTAGCTTAATTCTCCCGTAAAATGCTGTACAAACTGATGGTTTCAAGTGATAAAGATACCTTAATGACGCATGCCGTAAAATTTTGAACAATTGAAAGTACATGATCGAGTTTTCGATGCTATTTCTCTCAGTTGCAAGTCGGGAAGTACCCGACCAGAATACGTTTTCTGAAAACACATGGCTCGTCAGCAACACATCTCGTTAGTGCCTGGCTATTTTGCCGATGGAAACTATTAATTTCCCGTTGCAGAATTTGCTAGTGTGTTTTTTATGTAGTTTTTGAATCATCAATGTAAAGAAACATAATTTATTATACCGAAATCTATGGGAGAGACCCAGACTACTTTTGCAAGAGTTCAAAGGAAAACCTTCAAATGTAACCGAAGACGATATATGGGGTATCATTGGCGTCAGCTATGATCAAGCAGACGCAGAAGGAGCAGCGGTGGGTTGACCGCCAGCAACAGAGACGGGGCCACCCACAGTGATGGCCGGCAAGAGGCCCGCAGAGACGGGGCCACCCACAGTGATGGCCGGCAAGAGGCCCGCTGTGACGTTTAAGGGGTGTTCCTTGAAGTATTCTTCAACAAGAGGCTGGTATTGCGCAGCAAGCTGAGTGACGGCGGCAGCGGCCTTCAGCAAGAGGTCGCTGATCGACAACCCAGAATCATCCAACGCCTTTTGAGCACCTTGGACCAAAGCCGAGACCAATTGACTCAGAGTAATGTCAAAGATGCCCTGACCGTCGTTGAAAGGAGTAGAGCCAAAGGTGGGTTGTTGCACAGGAGCGTCCTTCGACGGGGTGGGAGCGTCTCGCTGTTGAGCGGGGGCTTGTTGCTGAGCGGGGGCTTGTTGCTGAGCGGGGGCTTCTTGTTGTTGAGGGGGAGGAGCTTGAGTCTGTTCAGCGGCAGGGGCCACGGTCTCCGTAGAAGGAGCTTCCAGAGGAGCAGCAGCCGAGGACTCAGCAGCAGGAGCAGCCAGTTCAGCAGCGGGGGCAGCCAGTTCAGCAGCGGGAGCGGCGGGAGCGGCGCCGGCACTGCCGCCTTCACCAGCCAACAAATTAGGGTCAACGTTACCGCTGATAATGTCATGGACGGTGACGCCAGAGGGAAGTGACGCCAACACGTCCAGAGGAAGAGCATCAATCACGTCTTGCTCAGTGACACCTTCAGGCAACTGAATGCCTTGACCGTTGGCGCCAGGGGCAGGTTGAGCGGGTTGAGCAGGAAGGGCAAGCACGGCAGTAGCCAAGGTGAGTAAAGCAGTCAATTGCATTATTAAATGTGTGTGGATAAGAATGAGTTGCTAACGGTGGTGGGAGGAATACTTATATACCGTTTAGATCGGTTTTAGTCGTCTATGTTCATTCATGCGTTGGAGATGAAAATTTAACCTTTTAGGACCCTTATCGTCTATCCTAGTGATGTAGACGTACGCCGGCTTTAACAAAATCAGATCTAGGCGTTTCGCCGACAGCCACACCCATGACGCGAAAAATATATCCAGGATAATTGCGCAATGAATAATAGTATGACAAAACCTCATACATACTTTGATTCTTGATCATACAGATTTAGTTCTTGTTGGTATGGATTACTTCAAAATAGGGCTTGGAGCCGTTTTACATTTAAACTTATTGGTAGAGGGCAATCGCTCAAATCATTTGTTGAAACTATTGTTGTGCTCGATTAGGTGAAAGTGGTTTCCTGTTTGGGCGCGGAAGATCTGAACCTGCGCCAAAGAACGCGACACTGAAGAATATGCCTGAGAACCAGTATGGCGATGACAAACAGACCTACAGTTCGTGATTGAGGCTGTGCTCGTCTATTTTGTTGATTGGTGAACTCGTGTTCACTTAGTCGTCTTCTATTGAGATCTCCTACTTTTACGTAGATGAGATCAACTGTCTTTTTCTTTTACAGCTATAAGGACGATAAAAACTTTTCAAAGCTTACAATTTAATAGGAGGCCAAGAAATCAGTTCCAATCCTCGAAGACCATCTCGGGCCATCTCGGACAATCTCGGTACATTGGTCAACAGTGGCTGAGCTTACTTTAGCCGAAACCGTACCCGGAGAAGGCGATTGGCGACCTTGATTGAGTGAGCGCGATTGAAGTGGGGCGGGATCTAGCGGCAACCGGTGAAGAAACACGTGGAACACACTTCAGGGGTTGAACAGTAAGGGGTATGAAAGCTAAATGACGCGTGCCAAGTTGTGGCCGGGATCTGATCAGACCATGTCTAGTTTAGTCACTTTAGAGACCTCGTTTGGAAACCCTCCGCCACCACAATATACAATGGCAGGTTGAGGTTCGTAGAAGTCCCTGGATGTGAATGTCATTAATTGATGGCATTGGAAAGGACATCAAACAGTTATAGCTGAACTAATGAATTGATGGTAGGTACGGTCAAATTTATTTCTGCTGTGGAGCTAGCGCTGGCAATTACATAGAAACTGAGCCTCGTCTGTTCTGCAATGCTAGCCCAAAAATAGAATTGGATTGAAGCTGTTCATCCATGGAGTAATTTCAAACCACAAGAGTCTCTTCAAATGTGAGCTATAATATCATGAAAAGCTTCATCATTTAACAAATTGAACCAATGGAAGCAGATGTATGTTTGGTTCCAGCATCAACGCATTGTAGTGAACATTGAAGGTGACCTATACTTGAAGCAATGATAATCAAAGTGTAAGACCTAACAGGTTGTATGATGATCGTGAGTTCAAGTTTGTTTAAAGCGGTTAGCTCATTGTTCTTGGCACCATTTGTATGCATATTTATATGGTGACAAGTTTTCTGAGAGTAAACACCATGTTTATGCACCATCCATGCCTGCACACAAAAGTTCCATATACAGGAAAAATGAAAACCCTATCAAGTTCATTCATGAGGCAAATGACACCCTAGAAAAAAACGAACCACATCACTGTAATTTTCAATGCTCAAGTAGTACGTGAGACAACAATTGAGAATTGTTTGAATGCTTTAAAATTTCTCTCAAAAAAAACTAAAAAGTGTGCTATAAATTCAAAGAATATCGATAAAACCAATCCGTTTGCTCCGTAAAATTCTTTGGCATTGGAAGTATATTTGGTGTAACTTTGGGTGAGTTGACTTCAAAACTGGCGTCTCAATATGAGTTTAACGGTGGAAAAAAAAAACTTTTTTTTTTTTTGCAAATTTTTTTTCGCACTCCTCTGAGTTTGTGGCGTAGTCTATTACACCCAGTGAGCATTTAACCCGACTTGTGATGTTCGTAGCAGTGGTGAGATGGGTGTAACACCTCGTCAACGTTCAATTCTATATGCAGGTGCATGGAAAATATGCAAGACATATCAAGGTGAGTTCCAACACGCATCTACAGAGGTACCAGCTCTATTTTGTTAGCATTATTATAATCTTTGGGCACGCCTGTTTGGCTTGATGGGTCAAAGCCAGGGTCAACAAAGATGTTGACACTTATATCATGCTTTGAAGTTTGGGGTTCTGCACACAAGCATTGCGAGTGCATATGGTTCATAAATTTTCAATCTGGTATTTCATTACGTATATGACGCTTTAGAAAAACTTGAAATAAACCACTCGAAAGTATACGGTGCAAATAAATTTTAAAATAGCAAACGGGATTTTTCTGAATTTTTTTAAGAAAAACTTCAAAGTGTGATATAAAATCAGGAAGATTTGCTACAAACTTTCCGTTTGTTTCATAAAATTCTTTGGTACCAGAAGTATAGTAGATAAATATCTGGGCGAGTTAACGTCCGATCTGAAGGAGTTTTAGCAATGACACTGTACTTTAACTATATGCAGGATACTTTTATGAGTGCAATACTCACAATACATCTGGCTTTTTCAACTGTGAATCATGAGTAGGTCAAGTATGTTACCGCCGCTATAATTTTGATAAGATATACTTCTGGCTACAAGACTTTCATGAACTCAAAGGAAAGAATGGCATACTTATCACACTTTTAAGTGCATGTTCAAAGTATTCCTGCATACAGCGCGAAACCTTTCAAGTCAACTTTCACCACCATCAAGACAAATTAATTGAGTTCTGATGCCATTTCCATAATTCGCACGGTTCAAATATATTTGTAATAGACATCAGAAGATGTTCCCGACAAAAAAGAAAAATCTTGAAAAAAATTTGAAATAAAAATTTGAAAGAATTTTTGACGAGCGGCGCAATGCTTTATATGCAGGATGAGATTCAGAGAAACTTTGACGAGTGGTGCACCACGGTATGTGCAGGATATAATTGACAAATAAGGGTCACGAGCGCGGGATCAGTCTCATTCTTTACCTCAGTACTCATTTTGACTTTATAAGATAATTATTGCAACAGTGGTGATAAAATCCCGTTTAGGTGTTATTTTGGATTAAAGAACTTGAAGAGCGTGACCTCAAAAATTGCCAAAACGCATCCTTCACACTCACCGTTCTCTCGACTCAGCTAGGTTGAACCAGGAGTGTGCTTACAAATGTTACTCGCAAAAGTGCAACGAATAGCATATATAGACGGCATCAAATGGCATTCGAAAAGCTCATGTCGTCTTTTGAAAAGTCAAGAATTTGAAATGCCGCTTTTTTTTTCGTAGATATATTCCAGTTATTCTATTTGCTTATATCGGTTGTCTGTGTATCGATATTGACTATACTGGCCACGGTGATCACGATGAGACTAATGTCATCTCATTTCGAAATTCGAGGAGCAGAGGGGACCTAAGGTTAATGAAAAATTGTGCGGCTTAGCGTCATGGGCTCAAGCTATTGGTTTTGGAAAAAGAGATGACACCGACGTGATTCGAACACGCGCATCTTACGATAACAGAAACCCCAACCTTACAGTTGAGAAGCTTAAACGCTTGAGTCTGCCGCCTTAGACCACTCGGCCACAGTGCCTTCCGGTTGAGAGCCCGGGAGATTTCATCGATGGTACGATGAACAAGATGATGGTGATGGGGACTTATCCTCACCAATTGTGACTAGAAAAACAACAGCCGTAATTGAGCGTGGAGTATCAAACATACACGTCAAGTTTCTAAGCCATAAGTGGTGTTCAAGCAGTATAATTGAAGAATCTTCGCTCTCTCGTGTGAAGAGTAGTCGATTCGACAAGCAACTATGGGTGAAATGTTCAACCAAAACGACACGACAATGATCTCTTTACGTTCTTTTCATGTAATATCAATTGATATATCTGGAAACATCACTTATTTGTAGTTTGGCATACTCTACTTATAAGTCTGCAAAATTCCAATGAATCCGTTATCGTCACAAATCCCAACTGCAAACATCATCATAATTCAATGGCTGCAAACATCATCATTATTCAAGGGGTCATTCTCCCGTTTCTACGTTTCCATTCCGTACGTGACATCCCTCACTGGTGTCATTGGGGGTAGTGCGAACGCGTGCCGTAACGCGTCTCGCTCATCTTCACCCTCAGCGCTCCACTTGCCCCTGACCCTTTGATCCACACACACCATGCTGAAGCGGAGCCACGATATGGTGGACGCAGGTGCTACAGATACTCTTTCGGGAGATGTGGCCATCGAGATTGCTGCGGCCCTGGAGGCTGCTGGCGTCGAGGCCAAGATCGTGCCTACTCAGAACCAACCCAAAAAGTCGAAAGTGGCGCCCGAAGAACCGTCTCTGTTTGAACTTGAACTTGAGAATATGCATAACGGTGACGGGGGGAACGCTGAAACTCAGCTGTGGGCTCGTCCCCAGCTTCCATCGCTGTTTAACCCTAAGGTGACTGACGTCGTGTTCCAGCAATTAGATGGTGAAGAAGCAATGGAAGGAGAAAACCAATGTGCCCAGTTTTTCGGGCTTACTGAAGAAGGGTACTCTGTGTTTTGTACAGTTACAGGGTTCGTTCATTACTTCTACGTCCCCGTGCCCCGAGGGTTTGGTAATGACTTGTTGCCGCGATTCACCAGCTTTTTGAAAGCTAACTACGTCGGGGTCACCGATGTCAAGATTGTGTCCAAGGAAAGTATTTGGGGTTTCAACAATAATGCTCAGCTGCCGTTTTTCCAAGTGTTTTGCAATAATCTGAAGAACCTCACCCGTGTGCGTGGGGGGTTCGAAAGAGGTGAAGTGAGATTTGAAGACTTGTGGGAGGGGACTCCCGGCGTCCTGTTTGACAACATCAATTACTTGTTACGGTTAATGGTGGACTGTGACATTACGGGAATGTCGTGGATCACGTTGCCTGCTGGTAAATACAAGATGGTCAATGACCCTAACCATCGTCGCAGTACCTGTCAGATCGAATGTCAAATTGACTATCGAGATCTTGTTAGTCACCCGTCCGAAGGTGAATGGCTTAAGATGGCTCCTCTCAGAGTGCTTTCGTTCGATATTGAATGTGCTGGGCGTAAAGGTATTTTCCCCGAAGCGTCTAAAGATCCCGTGATCCAAATCGCTAACTGTGTTAGTGAAGTTGGTGGTGATGGTAAACCATTTATCCGTAATGTGTTTACTGTTAACACTTGTGCTCCTATTACTGGGTCTCAAATCTTCGCTCACAAGACTGAACAAGAGATGTTGATGCATTGGCGTGATTTCATCGTTAAATCCGACCCCGACGTCATTATTGGTTACAACACCGCCAACTTCGATTTCCCGTACCTTTTGGATCGGGCGGCGGCGCTTAAGCTCGACCGGTTCCCTTTCTTCGGCAGAATCAAACTGATTAAGCAACAAGTGCTGAGTCTGATTTTCTCGTCGAAGGCTTACGGGACCAGAGAAAACAAAGACGTTAATATTGAAGGGAGAATGCAGCTTGATTTGCTTCAATTCATTCAACGTGAGTACAAGTTGCGGCTGTACACCCTTAACCTGGTGCTGGCCCATTTTTTGGGGGAGCAAAAGGAAGATGTCCAACATAGCATTATTACTGATCTTCAAAACGGTACCGCGGAAACTCGTCGACGGTTGGCAGTCTACTGTTTGAAGGATGCTTACTTGCCCATGCGTTTGATGGACAAATTGATGTGTCTTGTTAACTACACTGAAATGGCCAGAGTCACAGGGGTGCCATTCTCATACTTGTTGAGTCGAGGACAACAAATTAAGGTCATTTCACAGTTGTTCCGTAAGTGTCTTACTCAGAACGTCATCATTCCCAATATGAAACTGGAAAGTGTCAATGAGGATTATGAAGGGGCTACTGTCATTGAACCTAAGCGTGGTTACTACGATGTCCCCATTGCCACTTTGGATTTTGCATCTTTGTATCCATCGATTATGATGGCTCATAACTTGTGTTACACCACCCTTCTCAATCAGCGAGCGATTGAAGCCTACAAGTTAGGACCTGATGATTATATCAAGACTCCTAATGGTGACTATTTTGTCAGTGAACATAAGCGACAAGGGATTTTACCCACGATTCTCAACGAATTGTTGACTGCCAGAAAGAAGGCTAAAGCTGATCTCAAGAAGGAAACCGACCCGTTTAAGCGAGACGTGCTTAACGGGCGTCAACTAGCACTTAAGATTTCTGCCAACTCAGTGTACGGTTTTACTGGTGCTACCATTGGTAAACTTCCCTGTCTTGCCATCTCGCTGAGTGTCACTGCATTCGGGCGTGAAATGATTGAAAGAACGAAAACAGAGGTACAAGAGAAATACAGTATTAAGAATGGGTTCCAGTATGACGCTGATGTCATTTACGGTGATACCGATTCGGTGATGGTGAAGTTCGGCTTCAGTGATTTGGAGACGTGTATGAAGTATGGTGAAGAAGCAGCGGCATATGTTCTGACGAAGTTCAAGGCTCCCATTAAATTGGAGTTCGAAAAGGTCTACTTCCCGTACTTGCTTATCAATAAGAAGCGGTACGCCGGCTTGTACTGGACTCGTCCTGACAAGTTTGACAAGATGGACACCAAGGGTATCGAAACGGTGCGGCGTGATAACTGTCGCTTAGTGCAAAACGTCATTACCAAGGTGTTGGAATTCATTTTGGAAGACCGTGATGTGCCTAAAGCTGAACGGTTTGTCAAGCAGACGATTGCTGACTTGTTACAGAACCGTGTCGATTTGCTGCAGTTGGTGATCACCAAAGCCTACGCTAAGACGGACTACGCTGCTAAACAAGCTCACGTTGAGTTAGCCGAACGGATGAAGAAACGTGACGCCGGTAGTGCTCCGGCGTTAGGGGACCGTGTCGCTTATGTCATCATCAAGAGTCTGCTGGACAAAAATTACGAGAAGCTGGAGGACCCGTTGTACGTGTTGGAGCACCTGCTCCCCATTGACACCAAGTACTATTTGGACAACCAGCTTACGAAACCGTTGGAACGTATCTTTAATCCTATTTTGGGCGATGCGAAGACTAAAGAGTTGTTAGGTGGGGCCCATACTCGTACCATTAAGATGGCAGCTCCTAAGACTGGGGGTTTGATGAAGTTTGCCAAGAAGCTGGAGTTGTGTAAGAGCTGTAAGACGCCCCTCCCTCTGAGCAATCACGGCGCCCTCTGTGATAACTGTGTCAAGGATGAAGGCAAAGCGCTGGCAATGTACTGCGACACTCTCAGTCAAATGAATTACTTGGAAAACAAGTTCTCTCGGTTATGGACTGAGTGCCAACGGTGCCAAGGGCTGGTGTACCAGGAAGTGTTGTGTTCCAACAAGGACTGTCCCATTTTCTACATGCGTAAGAAAGTTCAGAAAGACGTGTCGCAACAGGCTCAAGAAATGGCCAAGTGGGACAATACCATGTGGTAAATAAACGAATATAACGAACGATAATAATTCACTAGGTAGTGCCTGTGATGGTGGCAAAAAGACAATTGCCACCTGTATGATTTTAAGGAAAGTTCTGCTTAATTCTAGTGAGTGACGGCAATTATACCCAATCAGCCCGGCATTGCCTCGTTAGGCATTTACAAAACCAAAAATTAAAAAGAAATGGGTGGCCTCATGTAGCTATAGGACGTTACTGCCGTTATTGTTAGGCTGATGGCAGCGCCCCACTCCCCTCGCACACCTTCGATGACGTTCCAAGTTGCGAGCCCTGCGCCTTGTGATACCGCACCTCAACCGCACCCTTTTTCAAGCACACCGTTAGTGCCACTCAACCCGATCTTTTCTGGCCCTATGGCTTCATACACGGTTGAGCAGGAAAGGCTTGTGAAACGGGTGCTCAAACACCCGCCGAACCGCTACTATGAGGTGCTTGAAGTGAGCAAGGAAGTGCTGGACGGTGAGCTCAAAAAGCTGTACCGCAAGCTCGCTATTCGCCTCCACCCAGACAAGAACCCTCACCCCCAGGCTCCGGAAGCCTTCAAAGTGGTTAATAAGGCGTGGGAGGTGCTTCTGGACCCCAGCAAGAAGCGGATCTTTGACCAGACCGGCGCTGATCCTGACCTGAGAGCATCGCAATACGCTTCGGGCGCCAGTCCGTTTGCCAGCGGCAGAAGCCCTTTCACTGGTGGCGGTGGAGTTACCGAAGAAGATTTGTTCAACATGTTCTTTGGTGGCGCCCCCGGCCAGACGTTTTCGTTCGGTAGCGGTGGATTTCAATTCCATCAGTTTGGTGGTGGCAGCCCCTTTGGTGCTCAAAGACAACGAGAACAAGCTCGCGGGGCCCGGGCTGCGGGTGGCCAACGTCGTGGGGAGCCGCTGGTGTGGGACACGCTCAAGCAGATCTTGCCGGTGTTCCTTTTCCTTCTTTTCCCGCTTGTGACGCTGCTTTTCGGTCTGGGTAGCGATCTGACGCCGCAGTACAGCATGCTGAGACTGCTGCAATATAGCCATCAACGAGTGATGCCAGAAACCAGTGAGTTCTACTATGTTAGCGATCTGGTCGCCAAACGACTGGCAGAACAGTTACTGAACTTTGACCGCAAGGTCGAGCAAACTTACCTCGCCGAGTTATTTAATAAGTGTGTTAGGGAGCGGACGGCCCGGCAGGAGTTGATGGAGGAGGCTCAGGGGTGGTTCCGTCAGGACACTCACAAGATGAAACGAGCGCAGGCGATGCGGATGCCTCACTGTGAACGGCTCCAATCCTATGGGCTTTTGTAATTCATATATAGAAGGGGGACGACCATATAGTGATGATGATCATGAACGATACATTTTAATAGGTTTTTTCTTTTTAATAGGTTTTTTCTTGCCAGAAAACTGGAAAGTAGTTCGATTTGTAGACAATTGTCCTCTATGCAGGAACAGTGCATAGTAAGGCAAATTCAGTACATGCCGGACGTCGTCTACAGACAATGCTGCCAAAGCCCCTACTCCCACCGTGGTGTGGAATGAGAAATTTCAAAAATGATAGTGATGAGAGTTAATTTTTGGTGTCGGCTGCTGACAAATACACCGTAGGTAAGATAATGCGTTTGTGTTTATCCATATACCTCCGCTAGCATGGCTAGAGTTCACTAAATATAGAATATTTACGGTGGGAGAAGGGGGTTATAAGCGTTTACTGCAGTGACGTCACTGGGGGAGAGGGCGCGCGCGCCGTCACCTGGTAATTTAACGCTGGCGTCGATCGCACCACCACATACTTGAGACTGTCAAGTGGTGTGAATTAGCTGCTCCACGGACGATCTTTCCTGTCATCTCCGTCGACATTCCGCCCACAAAAAAGCCCAAGATCGACACTCTGGAGTGTCTGCTGCCGCTGGCGGCGCTACTGCCTCAAACCCAGGACCTTATCGCCTTCCTCGACCTGGGGGCACCTTTAACTGACGATGTCCGCCTCCAGCTTCTGGCCCATTTGGTGGCTCAAGATGAGCGCAACGTCGAACTCGCCGAGGACTTGGACCACTCTAAGAGCGCCAACAAGGCGTTCAAGCAGGCGCTTTCCGAGATCGGGACGGTGGTGATCTCGGTGGCCATGGGGGATTTATCCAAGAAAGTCGAAATCCACCCGGTGGAACTGGACCCGGAGATCTTGAAAGTGAAAATCACCATCAACACCATGATGGACCAGTTACAGACGTTCGCTAACGAAGTCACCAAAGTGGCTACTGAAGTGGCCAACGGTGAGTTGGGGGGCCAGGCGAAAAACGAAGGCCTGGTGGGGATCTGGCGACTGCTTACAGACAATGTTAACATTATGGCGCTTAACTTGACAAACCAGGTGCGTGAGATCGCCGACGTCACCCGAGCGGTGGCTCGAGGCGATTTGAGTCGGAAGATTAATGTTCACGCCCAGGGAGAGATTTTGCAATTACAAATGACGATTAACACCATGGTGGATCAGTTACGGACATTTGCCTTCGAAGTGCTGAAAGTGGCCCGTGATGTCGGGGTGCTTGGTATCTTAGGGGGTCAAGCGATGATCGAAAACGTGGAAGGTATTTGGAAAGAGTTGACGGATAACGTCAACGCTATGGCTTTGAATTTGACGACACAGGTACGGAATATCGCTAACGTCACTACGGCAGTGGCTAAAGGTGATTTATCGAAAAAGGTTACTGCTGATTGTAAAGGGGAAATCCTTAGTTTGAAACTGACAATTAACCAGATGGTGGATCGATTACAGAACTTCGCACTAGAGGTGACCACTCTTTCTCGAGAGGTGGGGACTCTAGGTATTCTAGGAGGACAAGCTAATGTCCAAGACGTGGAGGGGGCGTGGAAAGCGGTGACGGAAAACGTCAATCTCATGGCCACTAATTTGACTAATCAAGTGCGGGCCATCGCTACAGTGACTACCGCTGTGGCTCATGGCGATTTGTCACAAAAGATTGATGTCCACGCCCAGGGTGAAATACTTCAGTTGAAAAACACCATCAATAAGATGGTGGACTCATTGCAGTTATTCGCTCTGGAAGTGCTGAAGGTGGCTCGTGATGTCGGTATTAATGGTAAGTTGGGTATCCAAGCCCAAGTATCCGATGTCGACGGGTTGTGGAAAGAAATCACGTCTAATGTCAATACCATGGCGCTGAATTTGACGTCGCAAGTGCGTGCGTTTGCTCAGATTACTGCCGCTGCTACCGATGGTGACTTCACCAGATTCATTACTGTCGAAGCCCTGGGTGAAATGGATGCGCTTAAGACGAAGATTAATCAAATGGTGCTCAATTTGCGTGAATCAATTCAAAGAAACACTGCCGCCAGAGAAGCTGCTGAACTTGCCAACCTGGCAAAGTCGGAGTTCTTGGCTAACATGTCCCACGAAATTCGTACTCCTTTAAACGGTATCATCGGTATGACTCAGCTTTCCCTTGACACTGAACTTACTCAGTACCAACGGGAAATGCTCTCCATTGTCAACAACCTTGCTAACCTGTTGTTGACGATTATTGATGACATTTTGGATATCTCGAAGATTGAAGCCAACCGGATGACGGTTGAGCAAATAGACTTCAGCATCAGGGGTACGGTGTTTGGTGCGCTAAAGACGTTAGCTGTCAAGGCCATCGAAAAGAATTTGGACTTGACTTACCACTGCGACCTGTCTTTCCCCGATAATTTGATTGGTGACTCATTCCGTCTTCGCCAGGTTATCTTGAATCTTGCTGGTAACGCCATCAAATTCACTAAGCAAGGGAAAGTGCTGGTGCTGGTGAAGAAGCTGTCGAAGCCTCAAAGAGCGCCGCCGGCTGGAGTTCCTGGAGCTCATCACCCGGGTGGAGTTCAGGCTCAAGAAGACAAGTTGGTGCTCGAAGTATGCGTGCTGGACACTGGTATTGGTATCGAGAAGGATAAGCTTGGCCTTATTTTCGATACCTTCTGTCAAGCCGATGGGCTGACCACGCGTAAGTTTGGTGGTACCGGGCTTGGGTTGCTGATCTCCAAGCAACTTATTCACCTTATGGGGGGCGAGATATGGGTCACTTCCGAGTATGGAAAGGGGCTGAACTTCTACTTTACCGTAACGGTGCTGCCGCTGACAATACGTTACACGCGGCAAACGGAACAATTACTTCCGTTCTCCAGCCATTACGTCTTAGTCATCTCCACCGAACACCTGCTGGAAGAACTTGAGAACATTCGTCTTGGCATCACTGAGCTTGGTCTCAACCCAGTGATTGTTCGCAATATTGAGGATGCATACTTGACCGATGACCCCGTCAAATTCGATATTATCATCATTGACCTGATTGCTACGGCAAAGAATTTGAGACTTTTACCCGAAGTGAAGTACATTCCGTTGGTACTCTTGCACCATCTGATCCCTGAGCTCAATATGCGGGTGTGTATTGATTTGGGGATCTCTCTGTACGGTAATACTCCTTGTCTGATTACCGATTTGGCCCTGGCGATTATTCCGGCGCTTGAGCTGCGACTGATTTCGCAAAACACCGACGAGCTGATGAAGTACAGGGTGTTACTTGCTGAAGACAACTTGGTGAATCAGAAGTTGGCAGTGCGTATTTTGGAGAAGCAAGGTCACATTGTTGAGGTGGTGGAGAACGGGTTGGAGGCCTATGAGGCAATCAAGAAGAAGCGCTACGATGTCGTGTTAATGGACGTTCAGATGCCTGTGATGGGAGGGTTTGAGGCAACGGAAAAGATCAGACAATGGGAGAAGAAATCAAACCCCATCGATCTGCTCTCGTTCCGTACTCCGATTATTGCGTTGACCGCCCACGCTATGTTGGGTGACAGGGAAAAGCTGTTAGCTAAGGGTATGGACGACTATGTGCTGAAACCGTTGAAGCCTAAGTTGTTGATGCAAACGATCACTAAGTGTATCCATAACATCAACCAGCTCAAAGAGCTTTCGAAGCAGCTGAACCTGAACCGACTGGAGCTCTCCAAGAACTTGAAGCGGCTGATCAATGACAACGATCTGTTTCTTCTGACCATCAATGGTGGTAATGGCGTCCATGTTAACGAGGATGTGGTGATGACGTTGACGTCACCTCGCCTGCCCCACATTCGTAAGACGCTGCTGCATGAACTTATCCCCACTCCCCGTGGGATCATTCAACAGGACAAGGTGCTGCTGTTAGGTGCCCGTCCCATTAACAAACGGCTGGTCACAGAAAGTGTCATCATGCGAGCCCATGATGAGGACATGGAGGTCGATAATTCAGACAACCCTCCTCCTCCCGCTGAGGCCTAGATGAGTACCCTCGTTTAAACCTTTTATTATGTTTCTCTCGTGTATTAGTTAGTTAGTCATTGACAAAATCTGACATTATATCCCCCGCAAATTGTCTAGGCGACCTTAAATAATCTTTCGGGTATCACACACCCATCGACGTTTCTTTTCGTATTATCTATCAACGCTATCGAAGTCATAGATGATAACGCAAAGATGTATGCTTCAGGACACTATATATATAGTAAGTATTAACGATGGCTACTCCACATTAACTAAATTGAGACTCGACAATCGAGTCGACCCCCTGGCGCATATGCGCCGCACTGACGCGTGAATAAGTTTTTTCATTACAGGTCGCTGAGTTGGCAATTTTTCGGTAATTTCGATGAAAATTCTTTCCGCTAACGGCGACACGGGGTCCGTTAATGCCGAGGTTAAGTTCGAGTTTTCACTTGCGCCAAGCCTGAAATTTGCTAACCTTAAAAATGAAATAGAAGAAAGCAAGAAGTGATAATCTACAGTTTTTTTGTTTTCAAAAGGCTTATATTTATTAACAGGAAATTTAATAAGCAGCTTAGAACTTCTTACCAACGAGCAAGATTTGGAGTTGATCGTAAAGCGAGATAACACCGGCACCGGCAATACCTCTCAAGACGTTAGCACCGCAACCCTTGAAGAGCGAGCCGACACCTTCGGTGGCGACGACTTGTCTGAAGCAGTCGATGGCACCGTTGTACTTAACGGCTTGACCAGAGGTCATCATCATTCTTCTTCTGATAGTGTCCAAGGGGTACGAGGCGATACCCGAGGTGGTGGTGACAGCCCAACCCAACAAGAACGAGGCCAAGAAGTTACCTTGCAAGGGACCAACCAAGATGACGGGCTTAAGCGAGTCGTACAAACCGAAGTACAAACCTCTGTAAGCAATGATACCGACAACCGAAGGACCGAAACCTCTGTACAAACCGGCAATACCGTCAGTCTTCAAGGTCTTTCTGTAAACGTCAATCAAACCGTTGAATTCTCTTTCACCCGAGGCCGACTTGGCGTCGTTGGCCAATCTAGTTCTGGCGTAGTCCAACGAGTAGACGAAGAACAACGAGGTGGCACCAGCCATACCACCCGAGGCCAAGTTACCGGCGAACCAGGTCCAGTAGCCTTCTTCCTTCTTGAAACCGAACATCTTCTTGAACTTGTCCTTGAAGGCGAAGTTAAGAGCTTGGGTGGGGAAGTATCTGATGACGTTGGCGGTGTTACCTCTCCACAACGACATGACACCTTCGTCAGCAGCGGTTCTCTTGAAGCAGTCGACGATACCGGCGTACTTTCTGTCGAGTCTACCTTGCTTGATCATTTCGTCCTGGTTTTGGATCAAAAGCTTAACTCTTTCGATGGGGGCGGCGGCAGTCTTGGAGACAGCGGCGGAAACACCACCCATCAAGAAGTCGATGACGAAGTTCGAGTCGTTGGCCATTATGAATGTATGGAAATGGAGTTATGAAACTGGCTTTTTCAATTCGGGGCAGATGGGGTTTATATATCAGAAGCGAGGAAAAAACTTTTCCCTCAGCCAATTAGAACCGGGCTAACCCCCGGTGCAGGAACACGTTCCGGGAGACGTGTCCGCCAGTGGCTGAGCGCCGTTGCCGCCAGCACCGACCCCGCAATAGCCTAAAAAAATTAGTACATCACTAGGGGGCTACCGATGTAGTCAGAATTACGTTTGTTTACTCTACCATCTCCGTGTTCAAATGCTCATGGACGGGGAAATGCTAACCGTTGGCTGGTGAAAAATTATGCGGCATATAAAAACGCGCTTGCGGCTCCAGGGCGACACCTGGAGGCACCGCCGATCGAGATGCGAGGGTGATGGCATGGAGACGTCACGCGCCTGCAACCTCTATTAAATATAACTCACTAGCAGTAGTCATGATTTCATCGCTACAATAGTTTGTGCCACCGGTCATCAGCCACCCGGTACCCTGTCGCCCGAAACACGCTGGTAGTCAAGTGTCGATCTAAGGTTTGCCCTGCCGCGAAATTTCTGTGGCTGCTGGTGCGAGGGAAAAAAGAAACCTCCACAGATTCCCTGGGCCATGCCGTATCGGGATAACTCGGAACACGGAGGACTAGGGTTGGCAACGATACATATACGTGCGGCAGTGCCGGGGGTTAAGAATTTTGGCATTCCGGGACGAGGGCATTGGGTCGACAAACTATGTACCTTATCTACCCAACCAGGGCCATACCAAGTGGCTGTATCTGTATCCCGTGGTTCGCCGGGCTCATCGCAAGACCCGCCCCGCAGGTACGCGACTTTTCAGTGATGGTGTTTGTTTGCCGATTCGGTTGCGAAAAACGGAAATCGCCCTCGGTGATTCGCGAGAGTATCCCCGAAGTCATCGATAAGAAAACTAGGTAATTGACGGCGGCAATGATGGCTCAAGCATCGATAGAGGTGGCAATGGCTTTGCCGAGATGGTCAAAGAGTGCGTTGGGCTGCTGCCACACCGTCCACCCCGCAAATGACCCCCGCACCACCTCGGTGGTTACCTCACACTGAAACGTTTCAAGACCAGCCCACAGCATCAACATGCGGATCTCGATTTTGCCGGTTCGGTTCAGGTGGATCAAGCCGCAGTATATGCCGGCATCGATGATCTCCATCACCACCACCCGGGTGTTGATATCGATAACTCCGAGCTCCCGGTCAAACTGGCATAGCGACCGCCAGAGACGAGCCAAGTGAGCCAATTTGTCCCGGGGAGAATCGTATGCTTGGTCTTCAATGTGGCTAAGCAAATAGGGGAGTGCTTCCTCCAATTGGGCGTACCGCCATACCATCGATTTATCACAACTGGCAGTCAAACTGTGAGAGGTTAAAGTCACGTTGAGGTGACGATTCACGACCCCTGTGACCATCATATCATCGGAATAGGAAGCGGTAAAACCGTCGATGTCGGCCACTAATGAGGCTAAGGTGGGTGGCTTCAGTGGTTGAGGCGGTGATGGCAGTGGTGACGTCTGTGGATCAAGCCAGAACCGTTGGTCTTCGCCAAATGACGCAGCCGGTGGTTTGGGTCTGTTGTGGTGCACAGGTGTCAGATGAGCCATATCAGGTTCAATTGCTGGCGCTATATCAGCTTTCTCAAACGATCTCTCCACAACTTTCTCGATTTGGCTGGCATCGGCTTCTTCCTCGATCGTCGGTGATTTCATATTGGACACATCATTGGTGGGCTCCACTTCATCTTCCTCAGGCGTTTCCGACTTCTCCGGTGCCGCCACCTCTTGATTTTCTTTATCTTCATCTAATTCTGAGACATGGTCAACAAGCTGCTCCAACTGGCTAAGTGCGTCCTCTTTGGTGCGTTCAAATGACTCAAGTTCGGTGGTGATCCATTGTTGAGCCCGCTCAACTTTTGCAAACGCCGCCAACACGCGAATAGCTCGATATTGCCATTGCTTTTTCACTCCTTTCACTTTGACTCGAGCAACTTGATAAACCGCTTGGTCAAACTCCTCAGCTTTACTGTCATTGGCACGAGCATAGTAGTCACTCACCTTTGGTAAATTCTCTTTCACGTTCTCGACAATATCCGTAACCCACTGAGCCGACCCCTTCTTAAGTACCTGCTGACTATCGGTAGTAGCACCCCAACTAAGCGACCACAATATGGCCATCTCAGCGCTTTCAGTGAGTCCAATTTTTCGACATACCCCAAGGAGAGTGTCGTCATCTACCACCAGCCTGAGTTCATCAATCACTCGGCTCATCTCCGGGTCATCTCCAGAAATCAGAGAGTCAATACTCGCCAAGTTTGGATCGGATAAAGTGGGGATGTAATCATTATCACCCGTCTCTGGCACTTGCGCAGGTTCTGCGGGAGTGTCAGGCTCGTTAATGGGCGACAATATCGATTCACGAGGATTAGTGATGTTCTGAGTGTGGTCGCTCTCACTCACTTCCGTCACCTCGTACAATGTATCCATGTGTTCGGGACCCCGATTGCGAAGGTGGTTGACAAACTCTTCCACCGATACCGACTGCTGGTAGCCCCGTATCGGCTCCGGGCGTTCATAAACATATTCTTGGGCCACTGTATCCATAATTTGAGGGTCTTGCGAGAGTAGCAGACTATATTCATCATCACTGGGTACAGTGCCAGTTTCAGCAGCGTAGTGTTCTGGTGAAGCCTGAAGCACTTCGTTCGGGGTTAGCGGGGCTCTAGGTGTCAGCGGCAGGTCCGCCAGGTTCTCAGCATATTTCAATGGCAGCGCTGACGGAGTGTGGTATATCTCCAGCGACAGCTGCCCGAAATTTTCAGCAAACGTCTGGTCAGCATCAACCGCATTCGCGTGGTTGTCTTTTATAGGTACCTCTGGTTCCCGAGCATCCGAAGAAATTTGGCGTGAGTCCAGCAAATGTTCCACTGGAGAGCGCAGAATCTCCATTATTGCGTCTTCATTATGATTTGTGGACACCTCCTGAGGCATTGCTTCAGTAGTAGAAACTGATTCGGAAGTGGCGATGTTGTCGCCCCTATGTTCAGCTTTGTCCGTAAAATTTTCACCTTCCTGAGCGGTCGGAGGAATCTGCAGGGGCTCATCTTGTTGAACAGCAGGAGGCTCGGTTTTCTCCACAGGCGTTGGGGTATTTGCAGCCCCTTCATTATCGATATCCATATCATCCTCATTAGCGCTATTGTCCTGATTGTGCTCAACAACTTGCTGAGGAGATTTCTCAGTGGTTTGCTCGTGATCAGGCACAGCCAAAGGAGCTAATGGTTCACGTGTATGCTGTGAAGGCAGCTGCGTTGAGGCTGCCAACTCATCACCCTTACTGGAAGTCGTCTGTTGGTCTTGCAGTTCCAACTGAGTTGAACCCACAGATTCCTCTTCCGGTTGAGCTGATGAAAATTGTTCAACAAAAACTTCCTTCGACACAACTTCAGTATCCATTGGCTTCGAATGCGACAAGGGCTCAGTGAAGTCCATGGGAACCTCATCTAGTTTCGGTGGTTCAATTCGATCAACTGTAGTCTGTTTAAGCTGGGTAAACTCCATGGTAACCTCACCCAATTGCCCATTTTCCATGTAAACCGTTTGTGACCGATGGACCTCGACATGACTGAAATCACTGAATTGTTGAGTCACAGGCTCAGCTAAGGGAGCAATGGCATTATTCACTGGTGTCTCACTAGAGCTGCGAGCCTCTACCATTGCATTCACTTGTTGAGCATATTGATGCACTCCCGTTAATTCCATAGGCACATCATCTTGGGCTCTAGGTAATTCAGTAGTTTCTTTGGGCGGGTAATCTTGTGCCTTCTTAGACCCAACCGAAAACGATTGCGTCATCTCCATGGGTACTTCTTCTTGGCTCGGTGAAGTGTGAGTAGACTCTTTGAGTGGTTCGGCTTGCGCCTTTTCCGTCTGACCCATACGAGTTATTGATGGGAAAGATTGTGTCATCTCCATCGGCACTTCATCTTGAGCATGGGTGGTTTCCTTGGCTTGAGACAGTTGTACTGGTGCTTCTGCAGTACGAGATTCAACAGGAAATGATTGAGTGAGTTCCATAGGTGTCTCGGTTTGTGACTCAGAGGGGACTTGCTCCTGACGTGATTGAGTAGAGGTAGCCACTTCGGGATGTTGCTGAACATCTTCCGCTTCAGGTTGAGGTGCAGTTGATGGAGTCTCAGTTTCAACACGACTACTAACCTGAAATTGTTGTGTCATCTCCATCGGAACTTGTTGGTATTGCGTCATCTCCATCGGAACCTGTTGGTGTTGCGTCATCTCCATCGGAACCTGTTGGTGTTGCGTCATCTCCATCGTTACATCCTGATATTGAGTGTTCTCCATTGGACCAGATTGAGATTGTTCCGTTTGCACTGATCGATGTTGGGTCTGTTCCATAGGAACTTCTTGATTTTGAGTCACGTTCACTTGATCAGTTTCTTCCGTAGCCACTTCATTATGCAGAGTTCCAGTTGAATGAGATGGCTGATGCCTGACTGCTGGTTGAAATTCAGTTTCGTCCATGGGCACCTCGTTGTGTTGGGTCGCCTCTTGTGGCGGCGATCTCGTGTATTCCGCAGAATGCTCAAGCGATTGAGCCGTCATGGGCACTGTCATTTCCATAGGCACCTCAGCGTCATAACTGTGATATAACTCAGGCAGGGGCGCTCTTATCGGCGCCGCTGAAGGTTGAGATGATGATGATGGTTGAGGGGACCTCTGGGATGGCTGAGGCGAAATCTGAGACGGTCGAGGGATTCGAGATGTACCCATAGTGTCGATTGGAGCTTGGTACCCAAGATCAGGAGCTTTCGGGATTTTCAGGGGTCTGATAGTAAGATCCATAGTCTGCTCACGCAATGGGCTTGATGGAGCCTGACCCGAATCCACCACCTCATGTGGGTCATTCAGCACCTTTGGCTCGGTGGGAGTGGCTCGTTGACTCAATATCTCGCGAGCCACTGCTTGTCCCTGTTTGATCGGCAGCTCCGAGAGCCTGGGAGGAAACTCAGTCCGCGCCACTTTCTCGAGAACAAACGCTTCGGCGGGAACCTGTTCGACTCCTGAGATACTCTTTCGCCGTCGTTTGTTTCCGTTCTGTTCGTATTCCAGAAACATGAGGTAATTGGTCGATGGGTTTGTAGGTACTAGTGAGAGGCGGGTTTTGTTATGGCCGCGACGCGTCAGATCAAACTGAGCACAAGCAACGCTCGATGTGAGACAAGCTCCAAAGAAAGTGATAACAATTAATAATTGTGTGAATGTTTATTTGTATTTTGAGTGAATGGTTTCAGGTCAGTATCTCTTATCAGGAAACGATTATCCCTATGAGGGGATATGACCATGGGTCTTAAGTTCGAGAATGGTATGTTAATTTTACACATTTCAATGACAGTACAAAACTGCGGCTCGGAGGTTGCTTATCACGGGGTAAACGGACACTATAGTGGACTCACGGCGACTTCAATCGACTTTTAGCTGACTCAGCAACCGGAGGAGGCCGGAGTTTGAAATCCCTATACCCGATAATTATTACTCAAACTGGGGGCAACCGAGCAAACTCGCCCCGAATAGTTACGCCAAACGTCAAAATACACCTATACACCGCTAACTAATGTAGATCTTCGTCGAATTCCCTACTACATGGTACCAGTCTCACGTCACGGCAACTAATTCACATTTGAGCCACTCCATGGGTGATGAAATGTCCGTTGATTTACTTTTTTTCTCCGAGACGTGATAGAACCAGGGCACGCAACAAGCAATTTCTGTGATCGTTTCTGTTTAGGCGAAATTAAGCGCTTCTGCAGCCTCATTGTAGCGGCGACCACGGACTGGGGTGGCAGCGCAAATGGCGTCAATCTCCAACAATTCGGCGTCGGTCAACTCCACAAGCGACGACAAGTTGCTTTCGATCCGTTTAGGGGTCGACCCACCTGGGATAGGCAAAATCTTGGTGATCCTGCGACCCTGGTAGTGGGGGTTTTCCGAGATCGCCAAAATCCACGACAACGCCAACGACTCCAACGAGCAGTTCTTCTTGTCGTGGGCATAGTGGTACAAGTTCTCCACAAGAACGATGTTGTGCTTGTAGTTTTCCGGCGAGAACTTCTCGATGGTGAGACGGAAGTCGCCCTCTTTGATCGAGCTCAACCACGTATCCTTGTTCTCGACGGTGTGATCAGTCAAGTAACCACGACACAAGGGAGAGTAGGCCACCACGGGGATGCTGTGCCTGGTGAGCTCGTCGATGATGCCGTTTTGCAAGATATCCTGGCATAAAAGCGACAATTCAAGCTCGACGCACAGCACGGCTGCCACCGACAATGCCTTTTGGATCGAGCCGATGCCGACTTCGGAAAGCGAGAAACCATCGAGTTTTCCCGCCCGAACGTACTCGGCAACGTAGCTAATCGTTTGCTCGTAAGGGTGGTTCAAGTCCACTCTCGCCGGTTCAAAGATAAGCTTAGGGCGACCGGCGGTTCCTGGGGGAGGGAAAAACAGTAAGATGTTCTCAATTGACTTGGTAATGAATTCTTTACTACCATCGGGACCATGAGTGGCCGGATTGAACCCGCCTTTGATCGAGATCACCAACTTTTCATTGTCTTCCGGTGAGTTTGCCGCCAAAAATTCCTTGAAAAGCTTCAAATTGGCGTTGTCAGGGCCGTAAAATTCCCCACCATTCAACAACTTTGTGCCGAATTGGTCGTTTTGAGTGACAAATTGAAGCGTTTCGATCGATTGAGACGTGGGGGGTGGGTGAGGGTTCCACGTCAAGTTCATCGTGCCATAGCCAAAACGGCCGGGGATGGGGAGAGCAGAAAACGTGTACGCGGTCATTGGTCAGTGAGGGGTTGTAGAATTAAGGCTTCAACTGGGGGTTTTATATACGCCTACTGATGTGGCTTATTGCCAGCCGAACAGGGATGGCGTACATGGATAAAGACATATCCGCAACGTAAGGGTTCGTAACGAACATGGAATTAAAGTAGGGGATTGACAAGAAGTATAGTAGATAATTGAGTGAAATATTTGAATAATCATTGTCTAACGTCGACGATGTAGTCGGTACCGTAAGCTACTGAAAGACTACAACATGTTTCGAATTACACTGGCTTTAGACAGCTTGTTGAGGGATAATTGGAGAACAATAGACCTGCATGAAGCCGTGGCACGGAGTAATTCGCTGCACTGACATTGTATTTGTGATAGGGACTATATAACTGAGCACATGGTTTTTGTCGGGTGGCAAATGGGGGGTATTGCCGCATGATGACGTCGCCTTAGATACGGCAGATACGAGGGAAAACCACATAATATACAATTGTAGTGATACAAATAATGAACCTTACCTTGAAAAATTGTTCGGCGTAAGCAAAGCCCCACAAGCGTCGAATCTACGTATTGGCGAGAACTCAAGAAAACGCCAACTTGTTAAGCCGCCAGAACCGCCCGCGTGGCCCAATGGTTAAGGCGCTCGACTTCTAATCGAGCGATTGTGGGTTCGAATCCCGCCGTGGGTTTCTACAATGTTTTTTGGCAAATTTTATAGGACTGCTGGAAGGGAGTGAACAAGTTAGGCACACAATCTAGACTCTACTAATCTCTACCATTCTAATGCTTACGGTGTTGGCACTTTGCTATCAATTGGTGATGTCTTACGACCCTATGGGCTGTTGCTCGTATATTTGAGGTTCAGTTTACCTTTCATCCGCATTCGGATCATCGCCGACGAGGCCGTCAACATGACAGACTCTAAGCGCCAACGACGAAGCGATGCAATGATCGGACATTGCTGCCATTAAGGTAAGCTATTAAGACACTGAATACGGTGACTGCCGACGTCAGCGGGGGGCGTTAATGTGTGTTTTCCTTTAATCCCCAAAACGATACCACCTACCTAAAAAGTCACCTTATACTCGATTAAGCGACATGTAAACATACGCTTGGCATTGTTTGTTATACCCGCTCTCTGCATGGCGTTGATTTGCCCTTGCTCACGCAAATTGCATGCGTCTGGCAGATCTGAAGTGATTATTGCAATGCAAGTAATAGAGACGTATGGCGCCGCCAGAGCCGTCCCTAGCGGAAAATACCATCAATAGACGATCAATGGGTTAAGTGGTTGCTTTTAGGTTTATTGTTTACCGATGGATGAGGCGTAGTTTAAGCTTAAGCGTGATTACAGTCCCACTATAAGGTGATATTCGCATAAACTGAGAAAGTGATGGACATCACCACAAACACCCACATCACCGGCAAACCGGCGACGGTGACCCCGCCACTTGGTCTCAATGACCTCGGTTGTTTTACAATTCCACCTGGAGAGGGGGTAACACCGCACCTCAATGTTGCTTTATCCTTCGTTGACGCACGCACTTTGATCGATGAGGCTAGGGAGTGTTTACCTCTCAGCCGCATCGGGCAGTCGACCTCCAAGCGACCAAAACACGATGTACAAGGGGACCGAGAGCAACAGATGCCGCCAAACTCCCGCTGCACGGCATGGATTTTAAGTTAAGATAGATTACATGCATTGCCTCGCGGTGGAATGAAGCACGTCGGTGGCGGCCATCTGTCGAGACAATGATCGATAATAATTATTGGGGGGGAATGTTAATAGCTTGCCTTAAAAATTCGATTAGTGCATCGTACTGATTTGCGTGGGAGCGATGGCAATCACCTCTCCTGAAAGGGAACATGGTAAACACTCGGGTTTATCATCCTTATTTGCGGTGACCGGTCACGATTAGTGAGTGACATGGGTGAGACATGAGTGAGCGATTGTAGTCACCAATTGACAATCACCCAACGGTAACTTCAACCACTGGTTCTGATGAGTGGATTAAGCTATTTACAATAGAGTTTTTTCAGAAATTTAAGTCCCACCTTTTGGCTCTTGCCGCACGCTCATCCCTCTCTCACCCTCCACTATGAAGCGCCGTCCGGGACCGGCGAAAGAAGCGGCGGCAGCGGCCAAAGCGAAATACCGTGATGTCAACGGGTTCCGTATCCGTCAACAGGTGATGGATAAAACCCATCTTACTGCGGCTAAGCAGATGGATAACGCCGATCTCGATGCCTCCAAAACCATCGATGAAGAGGAGTCCGAAGGCGCCAGCTACGTGTTTGAAGGCGGACTCAGACGAGTGACCCCTTACTATTTCACCTACCTCACCTACGCTAAACAAAGATGGCTCGGACGCAACATTCTCGACGTGTTCACTGACGAATTCCGCGACCGGGCCCCTGAGTTCTACAAACACAAAATCGCTGCTGGTGAGGTCACCGTGAACCAGAAACCGGCCAATTTGGACACGATACTCAAGAATGGCGACTTGATCAGCCACCGATGTCTTCGCCGCGAGCCTCCAGTACCCACTACGCCTATTCGTATCGTGTATGAGGATGACCAGATCATCGCTATTGACAAGCCTGGCGGGATCCCCGTGCACCCTGCGGGACGCTACCGGTATAATAGTGTCACCAAGATCTTGGAACATGAGCGTGGAGTGCTTGCCCACCCGTGTAACCGGCTTGATCGTCTTACTCTGGGGCTCATGTTCATGGGTAAGCTGGCTAAAGGGGCGGAATGGATGGTGAAACAGATCCGCGAACGTCTGGTACGCAAGGAGTACATTGCTCGTGTCAAAGGTGAATTTCCTTTAGGTAAACACCGTGTCGATCAACCCTTAAAGCTGATCCAGCCAAAAATCGGTCTCAACCGTGTCGATCCTGAGGGCAAAGAAGCCACCACTGAGTTCCAAAGAGTGTACTATGATCCAGAACTGGATACGCTGGTGGTGAAGTGCTACCCTTACACGGGGAGAACACACCAGATTAGAGTGCATCTTCAGTACTTGGGCCACCCAATTGCCAACGACCCGATCTATTCGAATGAGTACGTGTGGGGTCCCGAGCTTGGTAAGGATAACCAAGGCGATAATGACGTCATCATTTCTCGTCTCGAAGAGATGGGGATCACGCGTCCTTGTCAGCTGTGGCTTCACCCTAATGCTGATGGTGAAGTGATTACTCTGGAAATTTGTGAAGTACTGGGGATGCCATTATACTCAGAGCCCGGTGTCAACGATATGGAGTTGTGGCTCCATGCTTACCGGTACCTGGCTCTGGACGATGCCGAAGACCTGTGGACTTACCAGACACAGTACCCGGAATGGGCGATTGCACCTGCCCGTAAGTTTATGGAATTAGCGTTGGCAGAGGCGAAAAAGTGTGGGCCTACTGATACTCAGTTTAACGTTGGGTGTGTGATTACTCACGAGGGTAAAGTGATTAGTACCGGCCATCTGAGAGAACTTGAAGGTAACACTCACGCCGAACAGAATGCTTTGGCCAAATTGGACCACTTGCCTGAGGGACTGGAGTTATACACGACGATGGAGCCGTGTAGTTTGCGGTTAAGTGGCAATTTGCCATGTACTGACCGTATCTTAGCCACCCTGATTAAGACGGTGTTTGTGGGTGTCAGTGAGCCTGATACTTTTGTCAAAAACAATACCAGTGTGTCAAGATTGAGAGAAGCTGGCATTGAGTATGTGGTGATACCTGGCTACGAAGAGGATATCTTGGCCACTGCTACTTATGGTCACCCGAAAAAGGAGACTACTGAGACTGCCACTGAGGCTGCTGAAGGCGACAAACCAACAAACGAAGAGGCTTGATTTAAGGGCACTGATTATGCATTTACACTTGTCCTGAAGAGATCAGGATATTCGACTATATAGGTAAGGTACACCGTCACCAAGAAGGGTAGGCACGAATCATGCTTCTCTAAGTAGTAGTGACGAACTGACGCTGAAGTAGACTCAACAGGCTCAGATCTTCACTCCACAAACCGGTCACGGGGCTGGTTCTTCACATTGACGATGGTAGTTGACAAAAAACGAATGCCTTTCTTTTTAGTCAATTTTTCAAATGTTGAGGCCAGCGGCAAACGACAGCGTGATCAGCTTGATATCGTCCTCAATCTCAGGACCTCTAAACGGCTGTTGTCTATCAAGACGAGACAAGTAGTTCAGGGTCAACTGGGCGCCGCCTCTAGGGTCGCCACCTCTAGGGTCGGCACGCGAAAGCGAGGGCCAGTGGTGGTCGCTGGGAGGACCGCGGTGCAGCTGTTGCAGAGGCACAAACAGCAACATCAGCGCCGAATCAAACTCGGTGCTGGACCCTTGGAATGTCAGCGGCGCTGCAAACTTGTGACCCGCACGGGGTTGACCTCTAGTGTTGGTCATATTAAGTTGCACAGTCAGCAACTGGAGGTTGTCCAAGGGACCGTCGACAAGACACCCCTTTTCTCTGAAGTGGACAAGCAAGTGGTTCCACAACGTGTTACGACAGAGAGCTCTGGGGTTACCCAAGATGACGAGCCCGTATTTAGCTCTGGTCAACGCGACGTTAAGACGTCTAGGGTCACTCAAGAACCCGATGATTTGCGAGTCGTTAGCCCGCACACACAGCAAGATGATGTAGTCCTTTTCCCGCCCTTGGAAAGCGTCGACCAGGGTCACCTCGACGTTCATGTACTGGTCCTTCTTGTCGGCCAACGACGAGTTGATTTGCATGTACTGGATGATGTAAGCTCTTTGCCCTTCGTAAGGGGTGATGACACCGATTTGTTCGGGGCTGACACCGTCTCTGAAGAGGCGCAGGATGATCTTTTCCACGTTCATCGCTTCGACACGGTTAAGGAACGAGTTACCACTACCGGAGATTTCTTCTCTACCGTAGTTGGCCCAGAACATCATGGGCGAGTCCTTAATCGGCCAAGGGAAGTTGATCGAGCCCACCGAACGCTGGTCCTTAGTAACCCCATTTTGGAGCGAACCTTCGTAGAACATGTTTGAGGAAAACTCCAGCAAGCACGGGTTCATCCGGTACTGCACTTCGAGACGGATAGGGACGTGGCCAAGCACCACAAGCCGTTCAAACAACGACTGTCTGAGCCCCAGATCGCCGGCCTTTTTGTTCAAAATAACCGGACCCAATTGCTGGTGGTCACCCACAAGCACCACTTGTTTGGCCCCCTTGACGATAGGGATCAAAACCTCGGGTTCCAGGGCTTGTGTCAGTTCGTCAATAAGCACTGAACGGAACTTGTAGTTGGCGAGACGGCGGTCACCAGCACCAACACAGGTGCAGCAAACGACGTCGCACTTCTTTAAGATCCGCAGTTCCGCCTGTCTGATGGCTCTGCCCACTTTAGCCACCTCAGCATCATCGAGCTCACCTTCACGTTCGCGATAGTTAGCGTACTTAGCGCCTTCTTCCTTGGCGACCAAATTGTGCAAAGACAAGTGCAGCACGTTCAGCTCGACGTCCTCACGCAGCTTAGCGGTGAGCCGCACCACTTTGAGCCCCAACTGGTTGAGTTTATCCACCAAGTGGTCGACGGCGACGTTCAGGGGAGCGCACACCAATACCTTTTCCCGGTTCATCTTCACCAAGTGGTAGATGATGGTGGCCAGGGTAACGGTTTTACCCGTACCTGGAGGTCCCTGGATGAGGGAAAGCGGGCGTTGAAGCACCGCTCTCACCGCGTTAAGTTGAGAGTCGTTGAGCTCGGCAAACTCGGGGATCGAAAGCCTTTTCGGGAGGTGGACGGCAAACTCGATCGGCGCCACTTCGTGGCCCAACAACTTGTGGTAGATGTAACCGGACACCGATTGCTTTTCCAAGGCGAACGTCTCCATGGCCAACTGCATACGGTCGTAAGAGGTCCCCTTCCACACGTACTCAGCGGTGAAACCAGTGGTATAGTCAGTGGGAGGAGGAGCAGTGGACGGGTTAAGTTCTAAAAGGAATTCTTCGTGGTAGGCGTTGGGCAAGCGCACAATGTACCCCTGGCCTGTCCACGGTTCGCCGTCACCAGGGTGGCGCAACACCATCTCGTCGCCCACCGCCACTTTGATCGCACTCGACTCGTAGGTCAGCAACGCAAACAGCGCCATGTGGCGCTTGTTCAGCCCCACTGACCACCGCACCGAGATATGTTCTAGAGCCTGCGATTCCTTCAAGTTCTTGTCGTGTTCCAGCTCCAAGTTCACCAATGGCGCAAACAGTCTTTGGTACTGGAACCCGTCGTTGTAACGTAAAAGCGTCGGCAACACTTCCTCCTCGACCTTTTCGGCCTTTTCCAAATCGGTAATGGTAGCGTCGCGATTAAGACGCCACTGAGCTTCAAGCTTGGCGATCTGTTGCGGGGTGACGTCGATGCGTTTCACTTCGTCCTCGGGGGTGATCTCCGTCAGCGCCACCCAGGGAAGCAAGTAGCGGTTGTCGATCAACGCCAGCCACAGCAGCGTGTCCCAGTTCATGTCCGGGTGTTGCGAGCACGGGATCCGGCACAACAACACCACCACCAGCTCCTGCTTCGCCGACACGAACCCGAGCGTGAACACGTTCTTGTTGCCGCAGGCGTAGCACTCGAGGACGGTGTCGCCGAGGTCCAGTTCCGGGTGGAGCGCTACCTGGTGGTGGCGCAGCATCACCAAGTGGGTGACGATGTGGGACCCGGCTCGCAGGTGGGGCTGGTTGGTATTACAGAACCACTTGTGGCAGGTGGAGCACTCGACAACGGCCTGGGGGGTGTCGATGCCGCAGTACGAGCACGCGTGCGGCGCCGGCGCGGCGGCGGCGAACTCCAGGATGTCGTCGATGGTGGAGCGGGCGTCGCTGGCGGCGTCGAAGTCAGGGTTCAGCCCGGTGGCAGGCACCAGCGTTACACTGGCCAGGCTCATCCGGTTCAGGTTGGGGGGTGATAGTGGGCGCGCGAAGAGAAAAACGCGACTGGTGGGGGGGTCGTTCGAGGAGTAAGGTGGAAGACGGTGGAAGGTGATTGGGGGGGAAGGTCAGTGAAAAATTGACTCCAAAGCGATTGATAATACTAAGGGGAATGATAGCGACACGTTGGTGTAAATTTTGTTATTGTAGGAGAGAGGTTGAGTGCTTAGCTGGGGGGTCTCTTTAAACGGTGAGACACTTAACGGTGACACAATTTCGCGATATCAGTCAATGTTGATATAGTTTGGAGAATATGGGTGATGGCACTGTAACCACAATAATTCAAGAACCATGAAAATTACGTTCATCTGCTAGTGCTTGACTATGAGATTAAAAGGAAAGTTTAAGAAGAACCTTATATTTAATCGCTTAACGTACAAATAGAGAGTCACTCTTGATTGTTAGCTTTGATCACTCCAACAACCGCAAAATTAATTCCCTAACTGAGTTATCGACGTTGTTGTTGTGATGTAGTCACTGATAGTATCAATGGGAGGCCAACCATTGTTGACATATTTTTGGTGGGGCTAGAAGTGGGTAATGAACTCCGAACGCGATACGGATGTCACTGCTCCCCCGACGTCATTGGGAGTGTACGATGGCATTGTGGAGCCAAAGCGGATCACCCCACTACCCCACTATCAACCCCCCCTTTTTCCTCACTGATAACAGACACTAGCCATTGTCAAAACCCGTATACAGTGATAATGGCATTATCCTCCAGGTTTGCCTCCTAATTGTCTTCTAATTGTCCTCTAATTGTTCTCCGTAACCACGTCGCAGGTTTCAGCAATGGTTACGACGCTAGCTACGACGCTAGGCCTGACCCCGGATATTTTTCCAGGCCTCTCTCTTGTGCTCGGCAATGATGATCGCGAAGCAAAAAGCAAGCTACACCACGGGAAAAGGGGACAGGTCGTCGTCTAGAGCACAACCGCCGGCAGCGGCATCACAAAACGCGGTTATTATTCGACAGCAAACCGTGGAGAAAAAGCACCGGGAGTAACGGTGGAATTGTCTTAGGGGATGACCCTATATCCGCACGGCGCGACGATTCCCCCATCAAACGGGGCAGATCGTGTCGGGGTGACGCCAATGACGTAATCGTAACCGTCAACGAAAAAAAAAAAAATGTGGAGTGTCTTAAGTCTTACAAAAAGTCTTACAAAACCAAGCGTGAACCCGGCGAACAGGTGCCCGGTATTGCCGGCAGTCCCGTTGGCTAGACCCTGTAGCCTCCATCGGGTCTCCTCCACCCTCACCACCCTCACCACACTCTTTAAAATTTTGCTAATAATATAACCACGTTTCCGATCCCCGATCCATCCCTAATGTCGTGTCGGTGGGTTTCTGGCGAATGTCGGCGGTCGCCGGCGAATGACCCGGGGTTCCCCACAATTGCGTGGCTTACGTGAAACGGTAGGCGTTGACATCGAGACGACGCGGGGGGTGGAAAATTCGGAAAGATTGGGGGGTAAAATGGGGTCACCCGTTGCTGTCTAGGGTGCGCGAGCCGGGGATGCACGGGAATTCCTTCCACTTAGACCCTACAGGAGGACCTGCACCCGGGCACACAACCAAGAGACAGCATGGCGACACAAAATTGTCGTTGCCCCACAAAAACTCGTTTGCTGAACGTCACTCGGCAACGGCGGCGGGCAGCAGCAGCCTTACCCCGCGACGCCGAAATCGGGGCGATCGTTTTTTGATCAGTCAGTGGCGGAGATTAACTGGGGGGGGATTTATGCCCGGTGGCCGCTGGCGACAATAGCCGACGACTGCTGCAGCCTGCCACCTTCTAGAACCACGGGGAACAAGGGGAG